>NC_133504.1:99487121-99790151 GCF_049354715.1 Callithrix jacchus | reverse complement strand
CCTTATGCAAGTGGAACTGTACAATATTTGTCCTTCTGTGTCTGGTTTATTTCATTAAGCATCATATTTTCAAGCTCCATCCATGTTGTAGCATATATCAAAAATTCACTCCCTTTTATAGCTGAATTGCATTTCAGTGAAAGTATATAAGATATTTTGTTTATTCACTCATCTATTGATGGACACTTGAATTATTTCCATCTTTTGGCTATGAACATTGGTATACAAATACCTATTTGAGCTCCTGCTTTCAGTTTTATTGGATATAAACCTAGGAGTGGAATTGCTGAGACATATGGTAGTTCTTTGTTTCACCATTTTACATTCCCACCATCATTGAATGAGGGTTTCAATTTCTTTACCTCCTAGCCAGCACTTATTTTCCATTTTTTGTATTACAGCCATCCTAGTAGGTGTGAAGTGGTTATCTCATTGTGAGTTGCCCTAATGACTAATGATGGTCAGGATCTTTTCAGGTGTTTGTTAACCATTTGTATATCTACTCTGGAGATAAAAGTCTATTCAGGTGTTTGAACTAAATTATTATAATTATGTGTTTTAGCAGTCTTTAATTTGAGTTATATTTTGCACTGGAGTCTGAATCCCCATACTCAAAAAGCTAACTCCCAATTCTATGAACTCCAAATATTGTTAGTCAACTATACAATAACTTTCTGGTCTATGTAGATGCCCACCCTCCTAAATGACTATTTCATAACTTCTCTCTTCTCATTTACCCCATAAACCATCACACTCAGCCAATTACAATACTTCCTACCTTGTCAAGAAAATTAAGGCAATCAGAGGAGATTTCTATTAACTTCCACTACCATCTGCCGAACTACCAGCATCTGCTCTCATCCCATGTCCACAGTTAAGAATAAGGGATTATACAAAGCCTTAAATATCAGGAGGTGAAAATCATTAAGGGCATCCTGGAAGCCTATGAATCACAACCATTGTAGTTCTCTACCACAGTAATAAACTCTGGCTAATTTTGCTGACCACAGTTTTCAAAACACCACTCTGGTGAATGGATGACTAAGGTTAGTGAGGTCAAATAAAGCAAAAACAAAAACAGAAAATAAGCTTCCATCAAGTTTTCTGCTTATCTTAAAACTTCAAAAAATATCCTTTTGTGATAATTTTGGAGGAGGAAAGATCATACTTTCTCACATTTCTCAACAGTGTTTCTCTAATAAATAACTAATAAACAGGCATCTTTAAATATATTTTCTCAGATACAAAATATTTCAAAATCCAGCAAAGAATGGTTAGCCATGTCCATCAGTAATTCAAGCATCCCCACTAACTTCAAGCAGAGTCTAATATACACAACTCTGAAAAACATTACCTGAATTATTCACTCATAGAAAGCAACCCTAGTTCAAAGAGGGAAAACTGCTCTTTTGCAAACTCTAGTATTATGTTCTATTGTAAGAATTAATCTGTGTTCTGGAACTGAGTTTATTTCATTACACTGACATATGCCTATCTTCCATAGCCATCTTGCATTTTCTTATCTCTATGACTGCAAATTGCCCATTACTTTAAGAAAAAAAGGAAGGATGTACTTCATACTGACTTCGTTTCTCCTCAACTTTATTTGATATGTTTATAAAATATCTGGATCCCAAGAATAGAATTGTGTGCATACCAAAATTTGACCAATACTTTCTTAAGGAAATCAGCTAAACCTTTTTATTACGTTGTATTTATTAGGCTCCCTGAATAAGCTGCAGGCTGACCAAAAGCTCTAAGTTTATTTTCTCAGAATGATCCTCTATGAAAGATGTGGAAAAATTCATGTTATTTTTATGGGTTCCTATATCTATTCCACACTCATTTGTTTTGAATTTTAAAAAGTACTTGAATAGAAGTCTTAGGAAAGATAGCCTGATGAAAAATGCTCTAAAGAGTTAAAATAAATATTCATGGCATTAGCACAGGTCACATGAGTGACAAAAAAGCTGGCACCGTGACATAGAAAAGCCCTTCAAATTCAGGTTTTATGGTTCCTATCAGACCAATCAAAATTGCCTATCTTTCCGGTTGTTTCTAATTGGAATTTTTTTTTTCTCTCTCTCTCTCCTCTCCCTTCTCTTCTCTTATTCTTCTTCTTCTTCTTTTTCTTCTTCTTCCTCCTCCTCCTCCTCCTTCTTCTCGTCCTCCTCCCTCCCCCACCCCTTCCCCCTCCCCCTCCCTCTCTCCTCTCTCTCTCCTCTCTCTCTCTCTCTCTCTCTCTCTCTCTCTCTCTCTCTCTCTCTCTCTCTCTCTCTCTCTCTCTCTTCCCCCCAGCTAGAATTACTCCAAATCTTTCTACTTGTTGGAGGACATGAATGAGTCACTCAATGACATGCTCTACCTTGGTGCATTATAACGTTTTGTTATTGAGAAATCATTAGATTAACAAAATTATTGAAAGTGAAAAAGATTGTCTTTCTTAGTAGACTATCCCAGTTCCCTGTAGTTTTTGTTTGTTTGTTGTTTTTTCTTTTGAGATGGAGTCTTGCTCCTGTCACCCAGGCTGAACTTCTGCCTCTTGGGTTCAAATGATTCTTCTGTCTCAGCCTCCCAAGTAGCTGAGATTGCACATGCCCACCACCATGCCTGACTAATATTTTTGTATTTTTTTTTTAGTAGAGATGGGGTTGCACCATGTTGGCCAGGCTGGTCTTAAACTCCTGACCTCAGGTGATCCACCTGCCTTGGCATCCCAAAGTGCTAGGATTACAGGTGTGAGCCACCACGCCTGGCCTCCCTGTAGTTTCAACAAATGATTTTGCCTGCTACTCCAAGGGAAAATTAGTGTATGTTAGTAAGAAAGCCCTCAATTCCTTGTCCCCTCCTATTATTCCATGAAGCATAGGAGTATTTCCACTATTTCTATTTTCCTTCTTTTGATTTCAATGGAAAAAAAAAACTGATTGCAGGCCACCAGGAAAAAGGTAAAACATATTTAAGAACATTTCACATATATCTGATTACGTTTCCATGTGCTCATCACATTGACTCCCTCTTTTGTTACCTTATTCTCTTTCAGTAGATGCACCCCTCCTTGCTATTAGCAAGTGGCAGAAAAATTATCAAGGTAGTAAGCTACAATTGTAGAACATACCCTAAACCAATAGTTTGTAAGAGTCACTGTAAGAAGGCACCCTATCATTTAAAGCCCCCTAGACTTTCCTCCAAGCAGTAAAAACACCAGGTGAAAGACATAAGAAAACATAAATTCATAGATATTTTCTGTATTTACACTGACGACAGCCATATAACATGTATTGCCCATGAAGTTGAAAACTTGGTACAGTCCCTGTTATTTACAATTCAAGTCTATCTCCTCATTAGCTAAACCTTTTCATCTTTTCTTTATAACTAAAACCATTTGCAAACGCCTCCCAGACCTTCCCCCCATATAAAGTTAATTAGATCATGAGCAGCTCTTCTAATTAAGCTTACTTCAACCACAAATGCAGTTTCTCATTTTATTACCACTAATTCTAAGATGAGGTGCTGTGATTAACAATTAGGTGAATGCTCTGTTCCCTGAGATTGAGTCTCAAGTGCAAGATGATCTTAACTCAGGTTTGTGGTCACAAGAATAAACACTTTGCAAAGTCCTTGAAATCTTCTTTAGGTCATTTAATGCATTCCAGAATTCAATGAATTAACACTTTCTATTTTTACTCCTAAACTGAACATATATTCCCTAACACAAAACAATAGATCTTCTGATTAATATTAACAACATCTGATATACAAATACACTAAAACCTCCAATAGCTCAAAAATATCAAGTTTCCAAACAAATGTATCTATGCATTATTAATGGTCAGTAAGTTCATCCTGTTTCTGTATAGCGTATGTTTTCTTTGTCATTTTCTTGTACATATTTAATAGAGTTGTAGATAGAAGAAAATAGCTTGAATAAGTTGTGAGGTTAAAATGTGTGACTATATCATTGATCCTATACTAACCCCAGTTTACCATACAAAATTAGAGAAAGTTTAAAGACTTAAACTTTCTGACACTTAATCACCTACAATGACTAAAATTTCTGCTTTACAAAGTTGTTGGTAAATGTTGCTAAATGAGACAAATTGTAAAATACTAAACAATTTTAATTAAAGTTATTATGGTTATTATTTCATACTAATTTGAAAGTGTTAGTCTAGGCTCTAGGGGTTTTGAATTACTGGCCTACAGTCTTTTAATGACAATCAAAATGGTGTATTAAGAGGTAATGACAGGTATTTCAGGAAAAAGTAATTTTTATTAAAGCACCTTAAGGGGCCATTTCTGTAAGAATAGAGAGGACCTAGAGGGTGTTCTGCAAGGAAAGTGTAAAAGAAGAGGGAAGGTGGAAGTGGAAGGAGCAAAATGAATCTGATAAAATGACAGACATTTATAAAAATCATTCTGCTACAAAGACATATGCAAACATGTTTATTGCAGCACTATTTACAAGGATTCCTCAAGGATCTAGAACTAGAAATACCATTTGACCCAGCAATCTCATTACTGGGTATATACCCAAAGGATTATAAATCATTCTATTATAAAGACACATGAACACATACGTTTATTGCAGCACTGTTCACAATAACAAACACTTGGAACCAACCCCAATGCCCATCAGTGATAGGCTGGATGAAGAAAATGTGGCACATATACACCATGGAATACTGTGCAGCCATAAAAATGAATCAGTTCATGTTCTTTGCAGGGACATGGATGAAGCTGGAAACCATCATCCCCAGCAAATTAACATAGGAACAGAAAACCAATCACATGTTCTCACTCATAAGTAGGAGCTGAACAATGAAAACCAATGGACACAGGGAGGGGGAACATCACACACAAGGCCTGTCAGTAGGTGGGGAGAGTGAAGGGAAAGCATTAGGACAAGTACCTCATGCATGTGGCACTTAAAACCTAGATGACGGGTTGATGGGTGCAGCAAACGACCATCACACATGTATACCTATGTAACAAACCTGCATATTTGGCACATGTATCCCAGAACTTAAAGTATAATAAAAAATTTTAAAAAAAGAAAATTACAGACATTGGGTTTTATTTTGCTCTGGCATTTCAGATATGAAAAGGATAGGCTGGGCACGGTGGCTCAAGCCTGTAATCCCAGCACTTTGGGAGGCCGAGGCTGGTGGATCACAAGGTCAACAGATCGAGACCATTCTGGTCAACATGGTGAAACCCCGTCTCTACTAAAAATACAAAAAATTAGCTGAGCATGGTGGCGCATTTCTGTAATTCCAGCTACTCAGGAGGCTGAGGCAGGAGAATTGCCTCAGCCTCCTGAGTAGCTGGGATTTCAGGCTACAACCAGAGGTTGAGGTGAGCTGAGATCGCGCCATTGCACTCCAGCCTGGGTAACAAAAGCGAAACTGTTTCAAAAAAAAAAAAGAAAAGAAAAGGATAAATCACCCAATAATTAAAGAGACATGGAAATTTTAGATGGAAAAACAGAATACAATAATTTATCAAGACAGCAGGAAGCTGGGGATAACACAGATGCCAGGGAAGCCCTGCAAAAGACAGAAAAAATGAATATATAATGTTTACATTAAATTCTTGCTGATGAGAAAGACAAAATACACTGAACAAATAATGTCATGTTTTATTCAAGTTATTACAAAGATTGTGTCATTAGTGAGAAAAGTCTCAAAGAAAAGGAAGGGTGTTGGAAGTTTTACAGAGGTAAGCAAACACACTCATCCATAAGTCTTATGGCAGCCGTGAGAAAGAATGAAGACTGGTGTTAGAGCATGCAAGTGCAGTGTGGTGGCACTTTGCCATTAGCCTTTATTCTAAACACAAAAAGTTGGGGGACTTCTTAACTTTCACTGCTTTCCCACAACACAGAGCTCAGGGAAAAAAAAATCAACATTGTCACTTGTCTCTGAAATAATCTCCTCTTTTTTTACCATCTACCTTTAGTAAATTCTGCTGTGTAAGATACTTTGAGAGAACCAAAGGAAAAAAGAGTTAAATTCTATGTGTTAGACCAACGTAATGGAGGGAAGAAAAAATAATCCAGGTGGTGAGATATAAAGAATTGAACAGAAAACGGATATTAAAATAAGAGGTGGTCAGAAGGAATGTAAGCCATCAGGAAACTTTAGCAATATTGCAAGGTTAGGAAGTAAGGGGTTGGGTGCTTCAATGTAGGTAGAAAAGAAGGTTGGAGGGCTCAGCAATTCCCAGGTGGTAATAATTGGGGAATTCACATAAATCTAAAAAAAAAAATCAGGTACTCATAAGGAAATATAAAAATATTTATAGGGACCAGCAAAATACTTGTTTGCTAGAGTTTCAGATGCAGTCTAAAAAGTGCACCCTAAGGAAGGAAGCTACATTCCTTTATCTACCCATAATAAGTCAAAGAGTTCAGGAGACTAAGAATTATAGGCAACTGAACTAATGCAGGAGCTTCCTAACTGTCAATCTGCTTCCACTGTTCCTCTTTCCAATCTATTCTCAACATTAACATAAGTTTCCTCAAGTATGAATCTGATCGTGTCACTTCCTTATTTACAGCCTCTGATGGCACACCAAGATCATTCACGATTTAAGCCTACATAGTTATAGTATGATCTTCTTCCACTCTCACCACCACTTGCCATATTATATTACGGGCTATCACTTAAACATCACAATTATTTAATGTTAATCTATTGATTTTCACACATCTAGGTAGAATGTATTACTGCTAAATCTTTTTTCACAATTTATTTTATCAGCAAATTCATCACAATAGCCCCAGCTACTGAAGTTCAGATTTCCCTACTCAACTAAGAGCTCAAGGACAAGAACTGTGGTTTAGATTTAACATATCCACTCTACCTTCTATACCCCTCCCAGAATCTAGCTCTAGGCATATATTCAGTAAATGTTTTTAAATAAATGGACCACAGTGCTATAAGTACCTCTATTCTGGTAAGTAAATGAGCCATGGCAAGATCATTTCTGGATACATATAATCCTCATGAAAAGGTAAATTTCCATTTATACAATATACATGTCAAAATATCATAATCTCTCAAGGATTATATAGAGAGAACACAAGCTTAAAACAGTAGGCTGAAATATGCAGTCTTTAAAATTCCATCCAAACCTACAAGTCAACAATTCTATGGTTAATAAGTTAGAAATGGAAACAGATGAGAATCAGAAAGGAAATATAACACTAAGCATCTAAAGAAGGTCACATTGGAAGGGAAGATACTCTAACTCAAATCCTTACTGTTTATGTGCATACCTCTTAGCAAGAGTCAGCATGCTACTTTCCCATTGCTGCTGTAACAAATTATCACCAAGATAGTGGCTTAAAACAAGACAAATTTGTTATCTTACAGCTTTGGAGGTTAGAAATGGAAATGGGTCTTAATGGGCTAAAATCGAAGTGGCTGCAGAGCTGCATGTCTTTCTGGAAACTCTAGGAGAAAATCCATTTTCTTGTCTTTTCCAGCTTCCAGAAATCACCCACATTCTGAGCTCCTGGCCCCCATCAATCTTCAAAGCCAGCAGTAGCAGGTTGAGTCTTTCTCACAATGCATCACTCTGGCTCTGACTCTCCTTCTTTCCTCTTTCATTTATAAAAACCCATGTGACTATATTAAACACTCCAACAGTTTAAGATAATCTCCCTATCTCATAGTCAGCCAATTAGCAACCTGCAACCTTAATTATCCCTTGCTTTATATTACAGTTGAATTGTTCCCTCAAAAAGATGCCTTGAAATTCCAACTCACAGTATTTCAGAATGTAACCTTATTTGGAAATAGATTTACTGCAGTTATTATTAGTTAAGATGAGCTTACAGTGGGGTAAAACAGGCCCTTAATCCAATATGACTGAGGTTCTAAAAATAAAACAAGCAAGACACAGAGAAATGAAGACACAAACATACAGAGGCAAGATGGCCATGTGATGATGGAGGCAGAGATTAGATTGATGCATCCAGAAACACCAAGGATAACCAACAAACACCAGAGGCTAGAAGAGGTAAAGAAGGATTCTCTTCTACAGGTTTCAGAGTGAGCAAGGCTTTGCCAATACCTTGACAGAGAAGTTCTTGCCTCCAGAATTGTGAGACGGAAATTTCTGTTGATTTAAGTCACCCAGTTTATGGTACTTTGTTATGGCAGCCCTGGCAAACCAATACACCATATAAAAGGACATATTCACAAGTTCTGAATATTAGGATGTGGATATCTTTGGGAGCCATTATTCTGACTGCCATAGTCAGTGGAGGAAGTGATAAAAATAGTGGACTTTTGCCCTCTAATTAAGAAAGAACAAGATAAATCTCTTTCTGAAGCAATGGAAATGATGGTCTTTTTTCCTTTTAATTTACATACTGTCCTGAGGCTTTTATCTTCCTGGAACTTCTATTAAATATTCCAGATCACTTAGCAACAATTTTCAACCACTGCTTTTTTGCTGATTTACTATTATGTTAATTAAGTGCTTACCTCATATGTGTGGACATTTTAAGTTCAGTTTAGGCAAACACGGGATTTAAATGGAAAATGCATAGCTGAAGCGTAGACTAGTCACTATGCCAGTGCATAAGTGGACTAAGAAAGAAAAATCTATGCCAGCTCAGTGACCTTGAGCTTTCAGAAAGGAAAAGAATAAAGGTTCTGCTTTCTATTTTTGGAGGTTTTAAAGTCATCTCTAAATTTGTATTCAGTGAAGCTAATGGCTAACAATACTTTTCAAAGTGGCAGGAGTTCTTTCCTTTTCCTTATTTTGAAAGAAATATATATTTTCAATGATCTTTTAACCTCACAGAAGCAAAATGACACATTTTCCATTTTTTTGTTCTGTCAGATTTATCTTTTCCTTTCTTAATAGAGCAGGATTAACACATTTGTCTTTTGAGATAAGGCACATTCTGTGCTGTTTCCTAGTGACCAATCTTTACAGGAACATTAGACTCAGACCTGTGCTGCCCACAAAACTAGTCGCTGATAATAGAAGGAACAGAAGAATGTGCATGAGGACAGTTAAAAGAATGAGAGCTTTTGGCCTAACAGGAAGCTTTCTCCCTATGAAAAGAATCTCATTTCCTTTATAGATGTGCACACCATTAACAAATATGCACACTTACTTCAATTATGGGATACATGTAGCTAAAAATGCCTCAGGGACAAACATAGAGAGAGAAAAATTTTATTTTACAATAGCAATGGAAAAAAAAAATCAAAGCTATTGCCGCTCTACTATTTGAAAAGTATTCCACATTAAATTCAAGTATTCCAAATTGGAAGCAAAATAAAACAAAAAAAACTTCAAAACAATGAAATAAACCATTCAAGAACTATTTGATTTCTTGTGAAATAGTTTCATTTCCTGAGCTATTATCATCAGATTATGAAATATATTATTCCTAAAATTTGATGGCTGAAAAAGAGGAATAATGAATTCTAGTTTTTGCATAAATGTTACTATATCTCCTTTCTCTGATATATAAAGCTTCCTGATTAAATCTTGCCTAATGTTCTTCCGATTTGACCTTCAGAATATAAAATAACCTATGCTATATTTTAGACGCAAATCTTAACATACCTCCATCTACCCCAAGTATGAAATAAAGCCTGGCATACAGTTACTTATGCAGTATTAGCTACTTGTGTAGCATGCAGGTTATAAGTAGTCAATTTAAGCATGCTGCCCTAACCTTGTACCTTGGAGTCTAAAAAACAAGAGACTAATTGTTTTACATACAAAAATAAGTTATAAGTCAAAACAAGAAACAATTTAATACAGCAGGAAGGATTCTAAAGTTTGTGAGCATATTTAAATATCAGTTCATCCAACATGTTTCTAGTATTTAGTTTACTGGATTTCAGCACAAATTTCTATGATATATGACATGTAACTAAGGCAAACAGAGAATCGACAAGTAGGGTCACCAAATGTCCCAGTTTGGCCAGGATAGTCTTATCTTATGCCTGTATTCTGGGCATCATTAATAGAGCTCCTTTCATTCTTAAAGGCCTTTTGGATGATCAATGTTATATGGTATCCCACCCAAAAGAATGAAATCAGGAAGGTTAAGCCTCAAATGAATTGTAGCTCCAAAAAAAACTTTAAGTTGTATTTAAAATTAAAACAATTTAAAAATACCTAGGAAAGATATATGTATAATTTCATCCAGTGATTTATTGATAGTGTATAACAAGTTAGATGTAGCAGAGCTCACCACTTTAAATTGACTCCATCTCTAGGCTGGATTGCTTTTTTTTTTTTTTTTTCTATTTTTTTGTAGAGATGAGGTCTCCCTATATTGCCCACGTTGGTTTCAAACTCCTGGGCTCAAGCGATCCTTCCAACTTGGCTTCCTAAACTGCTGGGATTACAAGGTGTGAGCCACCGTGCCTAGTCTAATCTGACTTTTTTATCCCTGCTTGATATATTTGGATAAGTGAAAGGTCAGGAAAAGGTTGTTAAAAAGGAAAATAAAAATTCAAGTGGGAATGCATCTATATTCTAAAAAATTCAAATTTAACAAATTCAAATGTACCAGTTTGGGTGGATTATGGTCCAGGAGAGGGAGGCAACTTAAAATTATGTTATGAAATTATTATGAAAACATTACTATGACATATGAGGAAATATAGATGTGAGAGGTATGAGTAAACCAACATAGTTTAATGTCATTTCTTTTTTTTTATTGGAACAGGGTAGATTTTATGAACAATAGATCCGTGGTCCTCAGTTTACTACTCTGTGTAACTATGTGCCATCAATAGTCTCTCTCGACTTCAGCAAAGCATTTAATAATATTTTCATTATATCAATGCACAAAAGTTGGAAATTCTTTTATCTGAACATACTTACTTGACATCTGGCTTCCCACTATATCATCTTGCACCTCTCGTATAGGAATCAGCCAGACTAAAACACAGATCTACACCAGGCAATTACTCAGACAAAGCCAGGTTACACTCAGCCTTTAGTCCTCATTCTTGTGTCCTCAGGTTTTTGTTGGTGGTGGTGTTGGTTTTAATACCCATAGGAATCAATATTTTCTTAGACCATTTAATCTCTCCATTTTTGGCTTAGTGACCACAGATTCACAACATATTTAGGGGTCTTGTTCCCCTAATACAGACATTTCTGGCATTCTAGAGAGAGGCATTCCCTCCTGAGACTTGAGCCCTATGGAGGGAACCTAGGACCAGCCTTATCAGCAAGGGGAATTCATTCCATGTGATATTATGCAAATTGCTGATTACTTATCAATAACAATCAGTATGGACATTTCTATTGATTTTTCCTGACATCGTTGGGTTCAACATTTTTTAACTCTAAGGTGATAATATCAGCTATATTTTTTATTGCACCAATGATGAACATCAAACATCCTTAATATGGTCTTCAAGGCCTACAAAATTCCACCCAAGCTCATTTCTCTATCCTCATCTTGCACCACCTTCCTATCCCCTCCCTATTTTAGCCACACATGTCTTTTTTTACTTATTTTAATTCCATGCTCAGAATCATAGAACATGGTAGCACTTCTGCTTGGATCAGTCTTCAAATCCAACCTCCACAACACCATACACACACACACACACACACACACACACAGGCACAGACACACACACAGCATGAACTTACTTTTAGAGTCCTCAGCTCAAATGGAACTTGCCTCATAGCACACTTTGCTTTTTACTTATAGCACTTCAGTTTGCAATTAGAAAATATTTGTATAACAGCTGATGTTTTCCCCTTTAAGCTATAAGATATAAGATATATTAGGTTGGGGCTATATGAATTTTGTGAGCTATTTTATTTTATATACTCAGCATAGTGTCTATTAAAAAGGAAATGCAGTAAAAAAAAAATTGTTTTTCTGAAGGTTAAAGGATACAAGCCTGGAAAAAGGAGAATATATTAGATGAGAGAATTAGTACCCAAAATCATCTTCACAGACTAGAGAGGTAAGCTATCACAAATGTAATACAGCAGAGATACATTTTAGGTACCCCGGTTTAAACCAAAGAAACAACTATTTAAGAAGAGAGTTGAGTAATTCAAAGTATCTATGTTGAAAAGTTGATGAGAGGATTTTTTTACCAAAGTAATATCAAATGTTTCTGTTTTTTTCTTACTACCCTTTCCCTATTCCTCCCTACAAGAGAAAAAGTATGTTCTTTAACTCATATAATAAACATGGAGTCTCAACCAATGACCAAGGACATGGCATTGGAAACGAATTACTTTCTTTTTATTTGCATCCTAGATGTAGCTGACTCCAGAATAAGGGGCACTAGAACCTCCTCCATACAAAATGACTATGCTGGGTTCTATCATAGTTTTGAACTTAGTTTTAATATCAATATTATAAGTGTTGATACTCTATTCTAATTCTTAGTGAGAACTATGTTTGTGCTCAATTGACTTAGAGTATGTGGCTGGTGCATAATGCAGGAATATTTTTTGGAATGGTCATGAGGATTAGCCATGAGCAGTATCAAAGATGTATTCAACCCAATTGCTGAAGAGATGTTAAAATCTTAGACTGCATAATGTAAAATGTAGTACAAAAACAATAATAAGCACATTCTATTCAGAACTGCTCAGAACACTCTTGTTATACTGTTCAATCCAGGAAACTCCACTTTAACTGATACACCAAGAAAGACAGGATATGTTTTGAGGCTGCTCAAAATTGCATTATTATTCCTAATGTCTGACCTTGCTATGTGACAGTGAATCCCAGTGGAAGGTTTATATTTTCCCACCCCATCAAGGATAGAATTGGATATGTCATTTGCTTTAGCTTAAAAAAATATGTAAAAGTGATTTATGCCCTTTCTGAGTAAATTTTGTACGTTTTCCTTCTACTAGACTTGCATAACTTAGGGAGTACTTCTTCTACCTGAGTCCTAAAATGAAGATATATGGAGCCGAACTTCAATAAACCAATAGCTGATGTGTTATTTGAATGAGAATAAATATTGTTGTAACCACTAAGATTACGGGGTTTTTACTACTACAACAATGCTTAGAGAAAACTGACTAATGCAGAAAAACAGACTATTCAAAGTCAGACAACTGAAACAATTAAAGACTTTGAATCCACTTCATATTAGGAATAGCTGAAGGAACTGGGATGTTCTATTTGTCAAATAACAGATGTGGAGACACTGTAGTACTTTTCAAATATTTAATGAGTGGGCAAATGTAAGAGTAGTAGAACTGTTCTGAGTATTCGTATCAGGTAAAATTGGACCCAAACACTGAAAGCTTTAGGGGAAACCTATGTCAGCTTACTATTACAGGGAACTTTCTAAATTGCAGAGGTGGTCAGAGATGAAATTGGCAGTTTTAGGATGCTTTAAAGATTTACTGATATTGGGAGATACTGAGAGATCAATATATTTAGTCAGGGATGGTTTAAAATGATTCAAGTATTGGTTGGGGCTCAATAAACTTATATGAACTCTATTTAAAACAAAATACTAAATTTATAACAAAGTACCAAAGACTTTCCCCACGTTGAATAGACAAACTGTCTTTAATGTCTTGGTTTTCTTCCTTCATTCTGTTCTTGTTCGACCATTATGAATAGTAATTGGCAAAGAGAGAAAAGGATTTCTTTTTAAGTCACATGCTTCCAAAATTAAGTCTCAGACTGGGTGTAGCAATCAAATATTGAGAAACATATTATTCCCAAAATTTAAATTAAATATTTAAAATAAAAGAAAATAAGGAATAACAAATATAAAATTTGTTTGATCCCAAATGTTATTCAAAAATAAAAATATGATTCCTGATCCAAGATGGCTGTTTAGGAGCAGCTCAGGATTGTAGCTCCCAGTGAAAGTGCAGAGGGTGAGTGGACACCACATTTCCAGACAGATCTTTATTGCCCACAGACTAGGAGATTCCCAGGCGGAGGAGCCCCACAGGAAACCAACGAGGCTGTTTTGGCCAGTGTGACTGTTTTGCCAGCACCCTGGCGCGGTGGTTCTAAGTACAAAATACACGGGTCTGGCTGCCCTTTTAAACTGGTGATTGGAGCTCTGGGAAGGCAGAGTCACCCATTCATCTGATTAAACAGGGGACTGAAACAGCAATCCAGGCCAGGAGATTCCCAAGCAAAAAAGTGCCATGAATCTTAGCACCTTTGTTTCAGCAGCACAGTGGGTCACAGCACGGGAAATCACACAGATCCCTGTGCCTTTTCAGCAGGTGCCTGGAATACCTGGGAGAGAGTCAACCATTCAACTTAAAAAAAAGGCTCTGAGGCAGGGAGCCAGGTGATCAGGCCCGGTGGGTCCCACCACCACACAGAAACAAAAAAAATAGCAATTAGAAATGCTCTGGGTTGAGAGTTTAAGGGCAAGCACAGCTGAACCTGTGATGGTCCAGGTATGTGGGGGAGGGGTGTCCACCATTACTGAGGCACTCCACCCCTACTGAGGTACTCCGCCATTGCTGAGGCAGCCTGCTGTTGCTGAAAAAACCCGCCATTACAGAGAGACCATTACAGAGGTACACCACCATTGCCAAGGCAGTTCTAACCACACCCATATAAACAGGACTGCAGGGAAGTTCACACAGCAGCAGGGCAGAGCCGACAGCAGCACAGCAAGCCTGTGCAGGCAGACAGTGACTAGGTAGCCCCCTTGCTTGGCAGGGCAGCCCTGAAAAAAAGGCAGCAGCACAACAGAAATACATAAATAAAGCCCTAACTTCCCAGGACAGAGCACCTGGGGGAAGAAAAGGGGGATATGAGTACTGCTGCAGCAGACTTAAACATACCTGCCCAGCAGCTCTGAATGAACAACGGAGCTCACAGCTCAACACTTGAGCTCCTATGAAGGACAGACTGTCTGCTCAAGCAGCTCCCTAACCCCCGTATATCCCAAGAGTCACCTCACAAAGGACTGATCAGACTGACATTTGGTGGGCTTCATTCTGGGACAAAGATAGCAGAATAAGAAACTGGTAGCAACCCTTACTGTTCTGCAGCTACTACAGGTGATCCTCAGGCAAGCAGGGCCTGGAGTGGACCTCAGCAGTCCTACAGCAGAGGGACCAGACTGTTAGAAGGAAAAATAAGAAACAGAAAGAGACCCAATATGAAAATCAGCTACAAAGATGACAGGTGCATAAATGCACAAAGATGGAAAGAAACCAGTGCAAAAAGGAGGAAAACACCCAAAACCAGAACACCTCTCCTCCTACAAGGGATCACAATTCCTCACCAGGAAGGGAACAACGCTGGAAGGAGAATGAGTGTGATGAAATGACCGAATCAGACTTCAGAAGGTGGGTAATGAGAAACTTCTGTGAGCTAAAAGAACATGTTCAAACCCAATGCAAAGAAACTAAGAACCTTGAAAAAAAATTTGACGAAATGCTACCAAGAATGGACAAATTAAAGAGGAATATAAGTGAATTGATGGAGATGAAAAACACAACATGAGAACTTCATGAAGCATGCATAAGTTTCAACAGCTGAATTGACCAAGCAAAGAAAGGATATCAGAGGTCAAAGATTAACTCAATGATATAAAACGAGAAGGCACGATTAGAGAAAAAAGCATATAAAAGAATAAATAAAGTCTCCAAAAAATATGGGACTAGGAAAAGAACTAATATACGTTTGATAGGTGTACCTGAATGTGACAAAAAGAATGAATCCAAGCTGGAAAATACTCTTCAGGATATCATCTAGGAAAACTCCCCCAACCTAGCGAAGCAGGCCAATATTCAAGTCCAGGAAATACAGAGACCACCACAAAGACATTCCTCAAAAAGAGCAACCCCAAGGCACATAATCGTAACATTCATCAGGGTTGAAATGACGGAGAAAATGGTAAGGGCAGCCAGAGAGAAAGGTCGGGTTGCCCACAAAGGGAAGCCCATCAGACTTACAGCAGATCTCTGAGCAGAAACCCTACAAGCCAGAAGAGAGTGTGGGCCAATATTCAACATCCTTAAAGAAAAGAACTTTCAACCCAGAATTTCATATCCAGCCAAACTAAGCTTCATAAGTGAAGAAAAAATAAAATCCTTTGTGACCAAGCAAGTACTCAGAGATTTTGTCACCACCAGGCCTGCTTTACAAGAGCTACTGAAAGAGGCACTACACATAGAAAGGAACAACCAGTACCAGCCACTCCAAAAACATACCAAATGGTAAAGAGCATCAACAAAATGAAGAATCTGCATCAACTAACAAGCAAAACAGCCAGCTAGCATCAAAGTGTTAGTATCACATTCACACAAAACAATATTAACCCTAAATGTAAAGGGACTAAATGCCCGAATCAAAAGACACAGATTGGCAAATTGGATAAAAATCCAAAACCCATCAGTGTGCTGTATCCAGGAAACCCATCTCACATGCAAGGATACACAAAGGCTAAAAATAAACAGATGGAGGAACATTTACCAAGCAAATGAAGAGGGGAAAAAAAACAGGAGTTGCAATTCTCGTCTCTGATAAAATATACTTTAAAGCAACAAAGATCAAAAGAGACAAAGAAGGACATTACATAATGGTAAAATGATCAATGCAACAAGAGCTAACGATCCTAAATATATACGCAACCAATACGGGAGCACCCAGATACATAAGGGAAGTTCTTAATCACTAACAAAGAGACTTAGACTCCCACACAATAATAGTGGGAGACTTTACCACCCCATTGTCAATATTAGACAGATCAACAAGACAGAAAATTAACAAGGATATCCAGGACTTAAACCCAGACCTGGAACAAGCAAACCTGATAGACATTTACAGAACTCTGCACCACAAATCCACAAAATATATGTTCTTCTCATCACCACATCACATTTACTCTAAAATGGACCATATAATTAGAAGTAAATCACTTCTAAGCAAATGCAAAAGAACAGAAATCATAACAGTCTCTCAGACCACAGTGCAATCAAGTTGGAACTCAGAATTCAGAAACTAACTCAGAACCACACAGCTTCATGGAAACTGAAAAACTGGCTCTTGAATGTTGGCTGGATAAACAATGAAATGAAGGCAGAAATAAAGATGTTCTTCGAAACCAACAAGAATGAAGACACAACATACCAGAATCTCTGGGACACACTTAAAGCAGTCTCTAGAGGAAAATATATAGCAATAACTGCCCACATGAGAAGAGTGAAGAGATCCAAAACTGACACACTACCATCAAAATTGAAAGAGCTAGAGGAGGAAAATAAAAAAAAAAAACCCTCAAAACCTAGCAGAAGAAAAGAAATAACTAAAATCAAAGAAGAACTGAAGGAGACAGAGACCCAAAAAACCCTTCGAAAAATCAATAAATCCAGGAGATGGGTTTTCAAAAAGATCAGCAAAATAGACAGACCACTAGCCAGATTAATAAAAAAAAAGAGAGAGAGAATAATCAAATAGATGCAATAAAAAAAGATAAAGGGTATATCACCACAGATTCCACAGAAATTCAAACCATCATCAGAGATTATTACAAACAACTCTATGCAAATAAACTAGTAAACCTGGAAGAAATGGAAAAATTCCTGGACACTTGCCTCCTCCCCAGCCTAAACCAGGAAGAAGTCAACAACCTGAATAGATTAATAACAAGATCTGAAGTTGAGGCAGCAATTAAGAGCCTACCACACAAAAAAAGCCCCAGTCCAGATGGGTTCACAGCTGAATTCTACCAGACATACAAAGAGGAGCTGGTAAAATTCCTTCTAAAACTATTCCAAATACTCCAAAAAGAGGGAATCCTTCCCAAATCGTTATGAGACCAAGATCATCTTGATACCAAAACTCGGCAGAGACTCAACAAGAAAAGAAAACTTCAGACCAATATCCATGATGAACATAGACGCTAAAATATCCAAAAAATCCTGGCAAGCCGATTGCATAAGCACATCAAAAAGCTTACCCACCATGATCAAGTAGGATTCATCCCAGGGATGCAAGGCTGGTACAACATATGCAAGTCTATAAAAGTAATTCACCACATAAACAGAACCAAAGACAAAAACCACATGATTATCTCAATTGATGCAGAGAAGGCCTTTGACAAAATTCAACAGCCCTTTAAGCTAAAAACCCTCAATAAACTAGGTACTGATGGAATGTATCTCAAAATAATAAAGGCTATTTATGACAAACCCACAGCCAATATCATACTGAATGGGCAAAAACTGGAAGCATTCCCTTTGAAATCTGGCACTAGACAAGGATGCCCTCTCTCACCGATCCTATTCAAAATAGTATTGGAAGTTCTAGCCAGAGCAATCAGGCAAGAAAAAGAAATAAAGGGTATTCAAATAGAAAAGGAGGAAGTCAAATTGTCTCTATTTGCTGACGACATGATTGTATGTCCCAAAGACCCCATCGTCTCAGTCCAAAATCTTCTGAAACTGATAAGCAACTTCAGCAAAGTCTCAGGATACAAAATCAATGTGAAAAAATCACAAGCATTCCTATACACCAATAACAGACTTAAAGAGAGCCAAAACAAGAATGAACTACCATTCACAATTGCAACAAAGAGAATAAAATACCTAGGAATACAACTAACAAGGAACATAAAGGACCTCTTCACGAAAAACTACAAACCACTGCTCAACGAAATAAGATAGGACACAAACAGATGGAGAAACATTCCATGTTCATGGATAGGAAGAATCAATATCATGAAAATGGCCATACTGCCTGAAGTAACTTACAGTTTCAACGCTACCCTCATTATGCTACCAATGACCTTCTTCACAGAACTGGAAAAAACCACCTTAAACTTCATATGGAACCGAAAGAGAGCCTGCATAGCCAAGTCAATTCTAAGTAAAAAGAACACAGCAGAAGGCATCACACTACCGGACTTCAAACTATACTACAAGGCCATAGTAATCAAAACAGCATGGTACTGGTACCAAAACAGAGATATAGAACAATGGAACAGAACAGAGACATAGGAGGCAACACAACCTATCTACAACCATCTGATCTTTGACAACCTTGACCAAAACAAGCAATGGGGAAAGGATTCCCTGTTTAATAAATGGTGTTGGGAAAACTGGCTAGCCATGTGCAGAAAGCAGAAACTGTACACCTTCCTGACACCTTATGCTAAATTAACTCCAGATGCATTAAAGACTTAAACATAAGACCAAACACCATTAAAAACCCTAGAAGAAAATCTAGGCAAAACCATTCAGAACATAGGAGTAGGCAAGGAGTTCAATGACCAAAACACCAAAAGCATTGGCAACAAAAGCCAAAATAGAAAAACGGGACCTAATCAAACTCAACAGCTTCTGCACGGCAAAAGAAACAGTCATTAGAGTGAATCAGCAACCAACAGAATGGGAAAAAATTTTTTGCAGTTTATCCATCTGACACAGGGGTGATATCCAGAATTTACAAAGAACTAAAACAGATTTACAAGAAAAAAACAAATAAGCCCATTCAAAAGTGGGCAGAGGATATGAACAGACACTTTACAAAAGAAGACATACATGAGGCCAACAAACATATGAAAAAATGCTCATCATCACTGGTCATTAGAGAAATGCAAATCAAAACTACATTGAGATACCATCTCATGCCAGTTACAATGGCGATCATTAAAAAAATCCAGAGACAACAGATGCTGGAGAGGATGTGGAGAAATATGGACACTTTTACACAGTTGGTGGGAGTGTAAATTAGTTCAACCATTGTGGAAGATAGTGTGGCGATTCCACAAGGACCTAGAAATAGAAATTTCATTTGACCCAGCAATCCCATTACTAGGTATATATCCAAGGGATTATAAATCATTCTACTGTAAGGACATATGCACACAAATGTTCATTGCAGCACTGTTTACAATAGCAAAGACTTGGAATCAACCCAAATGCCCATCAAGATAGACTGGGCAGGGAAAATGTGGCACATATATACCATGGAATGTTATGCAGCCTTCAAAAACAATGAGTTCGTGTCCTTTGTTGGGACATGGATGAACCTGGAGAGCATCATTCTCAGCAAACTGACATAAGAACAGAAAATGAGATACTGCATGTTGTCACTCATAGGCAGGTGTTGAACAATGAGAACACATGGACACAAGGAGGGGAGCACTACACACTGGGGTGTGTTGGGGGGAACAGAGGAGGGACACCAGGGGGTGGGGAGTTGGGGAGAGATAGCATGGGGAGAAATGCCAGATACAGGTGAAGGGGAGGAAGGCAGCAAATCACACTACCACGTGTGTACCTATGCAACAATCTTGCATGTTTTTCACATGTACCCCAAAACCTAAAATGCAATTTAAAAACAAAGAGAAATGAAAAAAAATAAAAATACTATTGAGTACACAAAAATTTATGAAATCATCATCGTTTGTATGTAAGCAAAACATAATTTCTACTTACCTATCTAGAGTATATGTATATTTGTAGGCCTTATCATAACAACTAATGGGAGATTTGAGTAATGTTAATTTTTTCATCCAATATAGGATTTGTAAAATTAAAGAGTTTTAGTAGTAAGATAAACCAACTTTTAATTAAAAATTAATCACATCTTCAGAAGAATTTTCATGCTTGCTTTTATCAGAAAAATAACTAATAAGTTTTATTTTGCTTTTGTTTTTGTGAAACAAATTCAATGTCATCTTAAAAATTAACATATAAACTGGATGCCAGCATCTGTTTCTTCTATCTCTTCTAATCAATTTTATCATATTTAATTTTTTGTATTATAACATATGCTTAATTTTTTCATCCACTGCAATTTATTTTTTCAAGCAGGCAGGATACAACCACTAAATAAACATTTATTAAATCCTAATGATGAAGTTAAAATAACTAAAAGAATCAGTATTTTTAAAATGTGAACAAGATTTATACATCTGACACTTCAAAATATTCAACGTAAGTAACTGTAATATTTTTGGTGACTCAAAAAAAAAAGTTTTGGCATCAAATTTAGAAGCCACAGGGATTTTATGACTTAAAAGGCAAGTGAAATTCAGTTCTTGATAATTTTAGAAAGAAGCTTTATAATGTTTATTACATTATCAATTATGTTTATTTTTTTCTTCTACCAAAATATTGATTAAATGCCAAATACAATGTGTGTGTTTAATCAGCTCTTTCATTTTATATTTATAACAACCCAATGAAGAAGTGCAATAACTGAAACTGGAAAGATTTGATTTTATTTTGCCTCATCCTAGCTAATTTTTTAAAGGTTTTTACCATTTATCCTAAACAAAATAGATTTCACTTGATAGGAAACAATAATATAGAGAGCCTGAATATCTCTCACAATTAAACATGGTGGCATGTTTTAATAATAAACTGGCTTCTATTAGAGTTTAAATTTTACAATATAAATACAATTTGTTACACTAAATTACAAAGGGATGGAAGAAAATAAATATTACATAATTTATGTTTCTGTGTAGTTATTCATATTCGGCATTTATAAAATTACCATTTTGAAAGCAATTTTTAATAAAAATAATGATTTGTTTTGTCTTCTAAATTAGGAGATTGCACTACATAATGAGCATTTGAATAATGCGTTATTTAATTCATCTATCCATATTATATATACAACAAGCCCACAAGAAAATTAGTGTTTGATTTGGCTTTTTTCTAAAAATATGACATTTTTGAAAAAACAAATATTGATTGAAACTCAATAGACGTTAAGAGTCAAAAGATGAGATGAGAAAATCAGAAATAATAAAGATAAAATATAGAGCTCACCTCTTGATTCTAGGTTTATGCAAATGACTTGCCAGGCCAATAAGAATTTAAAGACACAAAGCAGACACTTAAAATGGGTGGATATTGTTAACTTAAATAAAATCCAATATATAAATCTAGAAAAAAGAGAAAAGGAGACTCTATTTCTTATAAAGTATTACAGCCTGCTATTCTGACAGGCTGGGAAGCATAGCCTCTGACCAGAAGCCGGGAACAAATACTTTGTTGCAGGAGAGTGCTGGGCAAAGGGAACAGGAATTTAGGCAGAGTGGAGTGACCACATATACTTATTTAATAAGCTATACAAAGAATCATTAATGTTTATGAAAGGAAAAATGTGCACAAATGCAACTGTGCTTCATTATTTTCCATGTTTAAAACTGGTAGTAATAGGAAGGTAGAGTTTTTGGCCCTCTAATGTTAAAAGGTAAAGTAAAGAACATGAAACCCTTATGCTACATTCTTGTAGACTGCCAGAACCACTCCATAGTCTGGTGGTGTCTCCTTTCCCCACCCCCCCAAAAGGAGTCTCACTCTGTCACCCAGGCTGGAGTGCAATGGCACGATCTCAGCTCACTGCAACCTCCACCTCCTAGGTTCAAGCAATTTTCCTGCCTCAGCCTCCCAAGTAGCTGAGACTATAAGCATGCACTGCCACGCCCAGCTAATTTTTGTGTTTTAAGTAGAGACAGGTCTCGATGGTCATCTCTGATCAGGCAAAAAAAAGTAGGGACACTGTCAGGCAGTTGGTAAATATCAGTGGTGCAATTTTTTTTTGAAAGGGCTAGTTTCTGTTTAGCCTTTAGGGAAGAAAGCCAAATGGAAGTTAGGGAAGGTAGGCGGCGGGGAATAATGAGGTGTGTTCAACCTCCTATCCTGACATGGCTGAGAACTCAGTTTCCAAGGTTACTCTGGGGTCTCTATGGCTAAGAGATAGTCTGTTCAGTCAGTTGGGGGACTTAGAGTTTTATATTTAGTTTACAGGATGCACAATGTAGCTTGTACATTTTCACTTTTGCTAACAGAACACACTCAGGTTAACCTAGCCCAGAATGAGAGCCACATGGAGTTCATTTAAGTTGTTCCAATTGCCACAGCAATGGGCAGCCTCAATCAGCCAACAGCCAGCTGATTCCCAGACATGTGAGCAAGCCCAGCCAAGATAAGTTGAGCTTCTTTGTCAAGTCCCAGCTTTTCCCAGACTAATGGGCAATAAATACATGCCCCCAAATTCTAGGGTAGTTTGTTATGTGGTAAAAGTAAAAAAAAATAATAGCAGATAATTTATGATTATCAGATACAATTTTTGGATATTCCAAAGTACAACTGGGACCCTAACTACAATAAAAGAGACCTAATTCTTAAGCACTAACAGAGCCTACCATCACCAAAAGTTATTAAGAAAAAAATCTTCATTTCAATTATTATATATAAAGAAAATACAAGAGCTCCTAACACATATATGAATATGTCAAATTTATGAAAACATATATGTATGCATGTAATATTTATATTGTGTGTATATATATGTGAACAGATATGTCAAATTTATGAATACATATATATTTGTACATATAGACAGCATCTACCACATCTCATGCACCATTTTAGGATATGGAAATAAACTAACTGGACAACATGTTGCCTTTATAAGTTAAAATTCTGGTAGTGGCAGACTAAGAATAAATAAATTAGCATAAAACATGAAATAAGAGTCCAGGTATGGTGGCTCAGGCCTATAATCATACCTCAGCACTTTGGGAGGCCAAGGCAGGCAGATCACTTTAGGTCAGGAGTTTGAGCCCAGCCTGGCCAACATGGCAAAACCCCATTTCTACTAAAAATACAAAAATTAGGCAGGCCTGGTTGCAAGTACCTGTAATCCCAGCTACTCAGGAGGCTGAGGCAGGACAATCACTTAAACCTGGGAGGCAGAGGTTGCAGTGAGCTGAGATAGTGCTACTGGACTCTAGCCTAGGCGACAGAGAGACTCCATCTCAAAAATAAAATAAAATAAAATAAAAGACATGAAAATAGTACCACAGATAAAATAAAGTAAGGTAAAGGGGACTGTGAGTTCTAAGTGTGGAATCATCAGGAAAGACTTCACTGTAAGCTGAGATCTAAACAGAGACCTGAAGGAAATCAAGAACTGAGTCAGGTGGATGTTTGGAGGAAGAACATTACAGGGTGAAGCTCATTTGGCAAGCACAAGGAACTGCCATGTGCCTAGAGGCAACAAGCAGCAGAGAGAGAAGATGGAAATGAGTTCAGTGAGGCAGGCAGGCTGGGATAAACAAGATTGCATGTATTAGAGGTTTTGAGAAAAGATTAACATGAGAATGACCTGTAGAAGCAAGGGAAGAAGCAAGTAGACTGGTTAGCTTGTAGAAATCCAGCTAAGATCTGCAGACCAAATGTTAACAGAAGTGCTGAAAAGTTCATAGAATCTGGATGTATTTTGAAGATAGATTCCACAGCCCTTGCTGATGAACTGGGATTTGTGATTAAGACTACCAGAGGAACTAAAACTGAAGGTTCTAAGAAACATGAAGAATGGAATTGCCATTATTGAGACAGGGAAGACAGAGATCAGGATGTAAGAGGCAGGGATGGGATGAGTCAGGCAATTGCTTTTTAACAAGTTTTTTTTCTCTTTGTCTGCATTTTGATTTGTGTTTTGAGAGGTCTATTAATCACCCAAACAAAAATGTTTAATAGGCACTTAGATATGCAAGTCTGGAGTTCAGGAAAGAAACACATGCTGTATATATAAATTTGGAAGTGGAAAGCTAATAGTAGTAGGGCCCTAAAGTTCAGCTTAAGTTTGGTTTTGAGAAAACTTCTATTATTCAACTTTGGAAAAGTGAATATACTGAATGTTGGTATTATTTCTTGTACTCGTTAACAAGAAGGTTGCCATCAAATCCTATTGGCACAACAACAAGGTAATAAAACAAGGCACATCGTGTCAACATCAGGTCAATCTGGAGGGATAGAAAATACACAGGGGTTTAAACAGAAAAAGTTGATAAGAAGAATTATTAAACTATGGTAAAAGAGTAACTCTAAGATATAAGAAAACTGTGTACCATGCCCTAGGAGTAAGATAGAATACCTAACGAAGGACATACTTGGAAGGGGGAGTCTGCTTCCTAAGGTTTGGGGTTCAGAACTTTTTGGAGAAAGCAAAGTTCAGTCTACTGGATGACAGTTTGTCAGTTTGCACAGACCAGAGCTGGTCTATAGTTGGTGTGCAAGTAGGAAGCATCCTTTTGGAGTCCAGGAAGGGCACAGAGGAGACACAGGTAGGACACAGGTGAGCATAACCAGGCATGTGAGAATGTAGAAGGAATGGGTTCCTGATACAGAAGAGGGCTTGAGCCCACATTGTCCATGAGGTGAGCCACTGCCAGGAGCAAAGTATGCAGACATGCAGAGGGAATGCAGGGCTGAGGCACAGACTAATGACAGCTCGGGGGTTGGACAAATGGGCATTCAGAGGAAAAGAAGCCCTAGCATGGCAGAAGGCCCTGGAGCACAGTGCCCATGTCAAAAGGACCACAGGAAATAGACCTGGGGTCTGGATGTGCAAAGGGAGGAATAGGAGTGTCAATGTGGAAAAGTAGGCTTGATCTTGTGGTGGTCTATTTTGAAAGGGCAGCAAGAAACTGATCACCCCATAAAGGGCTGTGAGGTTGCTGAGAGTCTGTACGTTCTGAGTGGATGGCTGCAGATGCACCCTACCCATACAACTGACCCACCATGCAGCGGCCAGAAACCGGAGAGCCCCTTCCTCCTAAAATGTCCCTTCAGCACGCTCTGCTGAGAAAACACAATATCATGCCCATATTCAAGGAGAAATTCTTAAAGGAATTTGGTCCATTTGAAGAGCATGTATTAAAAGGTAAATTTTGGAGCTGAGAGGCAACAAATTATTAACTAGAACATATGCCATTAAGATTTACAATTACTATCTGAATAGCTACTCTCAATTTTAGGTAAGCATTCTAGAAATAACTTTTAGTAAAATTCACTATGTGTAACATATGTTGAAATCATATCATTCAATCAAAATTTAATTGGATGTTTATTATTGCAAGAGTAAGAAATTATTGAGCAATTTGTAATGTTTTATACAAAGCATTATTAAGAACTGTCAGTTTTTAAAGTAAATAGTGAATATACTGATAGTCAATACCTCTTTTACCAGAGAGTCTGTTAGGTAGATAACTTTAGGAAGAATAAATCCTTTTTCAACAATAAAGGCTTATCAAAATTTAAACAATAAATCAAAAAATAGTATTTGTGCATTAGTTTACACTGTAATTCTTGTCTTAGCTTGAAATCATTAATGAAATAACCTCTCAGTGTATATTTATTTTGTAATTATTTAATTTTATTTAGGCCATAAGTTCTACAAGAAAAAGTTCTATCTGGGAATTCTTCTCAAAATTATAACAATAAAATAAAAACAGAATTATCAACTTTGCTACCTCAAAATTTAACCAGAAAGAAAACATCCAAAAGTAAATGAATCTATTTTGAATTGTCTTCTACAAAACATAATACAGGATATAAACATAAAGAAAATGTTAGAGAGACAGGGTGGAAATTCAGAGATAACTTGTCATTTTGGAAGCCTGTACCATTGCTGCATTTTTAGACCCAAGGGTGGAAAGCTTAAAGATAATTTATTCTCAACCGATAATGTGAAATAGCAGGTATAGGCAACAATTTTAAGCTGGTTTAGGAATATATTCAAAAAGAGCTATGTATTGTACATTAATGAAATAGTATAATCATTCCTTTCATATTGTCAACAAATATTTCTTTCATATGCCTTTTCTATTTTATGCTTTCTTAGTTTCAAGCTCATTTTTAATTTCCTTTCAGAAATAATTCTTTCCTATTTTCTTTTTTATTAAACACAGTAATGAACTCCGTGATTGAGAGAAGTGGACTGTACCTTCAATCATGAATTTATTTGATTCAAAACCAAATTACATTATTGGTGTTGTTTCTAATGTTGACTCTGAAATAACTGTATAATTAATTATTATTATTATTATTATTATTATTATTATTTACAGACAGGGTCTCTGTTGCCCAGGCTGGTGTAATCACAGGTCACTGCAAACTCAAATTCCTGAGCTCAAACAATTCTTCCACCTCAGCCTCTTAACTAGTTAGGTGCATGCCACCATGCCTGGCTAATTGTTTATTGTTTTTTGGTTTTTTTTTTCTTTTTAAGAGATGGGAACTCACTATGTTGTCTAGACAGGTCACAAACTCTTGAGCTCCAGTAATCTTCCTGCCTCGGCCTCCCAAAGTGCTGAGATGACAGATATGAGCCACCACACAGAGCCTACCTTTAAATAAATAGAAAGTATGTTGGCAAAAATAGTCACATTTTGTCCCAAAATTACTATACTGTATTTATAATTTGAAAAGTTCAATTAAAGAGCAAAAAAACAATTAAATTTTATAAGCATTTATATAATATTAAGCATTGCAAGGTAATGTAGGAAATGCAAGGAAGAATAATATAGCACAATGTCCCACCCCTAAATTTCTCACAACCAATTGAGGAAAGATAGGCAAAAATAAATTATTAAAAATATCAGAAAGCTTGGCATGATGATATATGCCGGTACTCCCAGCTACCAGAGAGGCTGAGGAGGAAAGATTTATGGAGCCCAGGGCTTCAAGTCCAGTCTGGGCAACATGGCGAGACATTGCCTCTAAAATATAGGGGTGTGTGTGTGTGTGTATGTGTGTGTGTGTGTGTGTGTGTGTGTGAGAGAGAGAGAGAGAAAGACTACAATAAATGCCACAGTGGACCTTCAGTAATTATATTTCCCCCATTTTAAGCAAGTGGGTCTTTTGTTTACAAAAATTTCTTTAAAGGTAAGCTTTTGCTTATGAAGCACTTTTCAGCAGTCCTCAAGATTTGTATTCTATTGCATATGATATAATAATTGTAACTTACTCTTGGAGTAACTTCAGTTCTCTTTGTATTACTTTGTGGATTACCTACTCTTTTAAGTTTTAAGTAAATTTGGCATAAAGCCTATTTTATATCCTCTGGGGTACAGAACCTTTCTACCATCTCTGGAAATTTTAGAACTTAGTTCCTTATAATTCTGTTTTTATGGCCCAGTGAATCATTTTATTTTCCTAACCCTTACCACTCCTCCTCCTCAAGTCAAAGCCAACAAATAAACAGTTTGACAACTCAGTTCTCCCATTTTGTGACTTGCCTAAGAAATTAACTCACACCAAGTATATCATGGTTATATTCTTGCTAAACAGGTTAGGTTTACAGTAAGGGGTAGGATGCAAATCAGGCTGTCTGCTGCTGTCCACAACCCCACCGCTGCCTTTTGCTTTCTCTTGGTGTTACTTTGTTCACTCTAACAGGATTAGGTTTGGGTGAATATATTTGAAAACCCAGAAGAAAAGTGAACTTTAGCTTATTCACACACACACACTCACACACACACACACAGCACTATAGGATTATAGTGTTGGCTCCATACTAGTGAAGAACCCATCTCCTTTCCATCCTCCTTTCCCACCATACACAGAACTCATCTTCTAATTTCAAAACCATATAAGACTGTCAAAATGCCTACTGAGGTTCCAGGGAGAAAAAAAAACAAGTGGAAGGTGCAAAGTGCATCCTCTGCCGGCTGTCTGTCTCCACTTTGAGGAGTGTCCCTGTATGACCTGCTCAATTATGTCAAACACAGGCAATGGTTATACCTGGCTATGACTGACCACTAGATTAGCAGTCTTTTATCTGGATACATACTGTTCTGAATAGAATTAAATTCTGATTAAGGGAAATTGAAATGTAGTCAGTCTATCCTATTTACCTTCCTATTATGATAAAAAAAAAGGCTCATAAATAGAAAGGGATATAAAGCATATGACAGAGAAAGAGTAGATCACCGGGAATAATAAAAACAGATTTAATAAAGTAAATAATAAAAACATATTTAATAAAGTAAAAATATATTTAGAGTAGCACCTCAATATAAATTAACTGAGGGATAAAGGTGAAGAGAATAGCATAAAAACAGAGGCAATTATTTATTCATCTACTATTTACCAAATACTACACTTGGTTAATGGCAAACAAAAGTGATACCATCTCGGCCTTTATAAAATTCATATTCTCGTACTTTGAAAGCAATAAAAACACAAGGTCTCTAAATTGTTGGTTGGAGGACCAGCCACAGAATAAACTGGCCTCAATATTTCAAAATATCTACAACAAAGCAAAACAAATCCTCAAACTCTCACTAAAACTTTGGCAGAGAAAAAGTCTTTAAAATTGCTAGTGAGAGCAATATGGTAAAGAAATCAGTATTGATTATTACTATTTTATTTTTTTAAGATGGGGTTTTACCTGGACGTCAAGGCTTATTGCAGCCTCTGCCCCCAGGGTTCAAGTGATCCCCCTGCCTCAGTCTCCTGGGTAGCTGGAATTACAGGAGTGCACTATCACACCTGGCTAATTTTTGTATTTTTAACAGAGACAGGGTTTCACCATATTAGCAAGCCTGGTCTCAAACTCCTGACCTCACATGATCTGCTGGCCTTGGCCTCCCATAGTGCTGGGATTACAGGCATGAGCTACCACATCCAGCCGATTGTTACTGTGTTTAAATATGCAACATATTATTGATGTTTTCAATTTTTGAATGATGTTTTTATTTTAGTAAAAATTTTAAAAAGGAATTAAGGATGTTCACTTTACATATATATACACATATATATAATATGTACCTTTATACATGTGTATTTAAATGCACTAGGAACATTATTGTAAGGTAGGTACTAATATTATCATCAAATTTTACCGATGAGAATATTGAATAACAATTTATTGGTAATAATTTGGCCATGGTCACATAACCAATAAGTAACAAAGCTGAGATTCAATTCTGGAAGTCTGGTTCCAAAGTCTGTACTTGTAACCAACTGAGTATGCTTTCCCTCCATTGTCTATTCATTCTCTCATTTAACTTTTTTCCATTCCTAATACTTTAATCTTATCACCATTAAATATTTGTTAACCCCAGCAACTATAAAGAGGTTATTCTTTAAACAAAATATTACAGTGAGATGAATGGATTAGGAAGAAGAGTAAAGAGAACAAAGTTCCATTTGGTGAGATTTGTCAAGTGTTTGGAAGAAGTGGCATTTAATATGTTATCAGAATGATAGGTGAAATTTTAAAACGAAATGTGGACAGAAGGACATTGCCTATAGGAAAGAATATTGTTAAAAAGCACTAAGGCCTTTAATATCTACTATGTACTTTAATAAAATTACATAGATCAGTCATGGAAAAATGATCTCCAAAAAATCTCCAAAACTAGAAAATGTTCTTTATTACTATTGTTGTCTGTTTTTCAGTATAGTAGTATTTGAAGAAGCAACTCTGTGAAACTAAAAAAGCACTGCAGTGCATGCCAAACATCTACAATTTTCTGCTGGTCTCTCCATTTACTAATTTTAAGAGTAATGGGAGAATAATAATGTCAGTCTATGCTCCCTACCTCACAAGTTTCTTTCAAGAATTAAAAGAGATTTTTTAAGTACTTTGAAAACCATTAAGTACTATACAAATACAAGATTAGGTCATGATGATTAATCACTATTATAAAAGAGCTCAGTAAATAATAGTTAAAGGATGGTTCCAATGCATTTCATGGGAAAATTCCATCTAAGAAAAACTCCACAAAAATGCAGTAACAGATGTTCCTATTTAGTTAAAGGAGAGAATACCGGTGGGTCTTCAGTTTATAGCTTATAGTTAAATTGTAACAACAGCAGCTTGTTTAGGTTGGTCAGTTATTTCCCTGTCCATTTTTAGCCAACATTATACCATAAAATAGTCTCTTTCTTTAAATCAGACTGAAAGGTCCTACTCTGATCTGACTTTAAAAACTGATACAAATGGCAATTTAATCATGCCACTCAGGAAGAATAAAATTGAACCAAAAATTCCAATTCCTATCAGTAATCTCTCATATAGACTCTATGCTATAAGTAAAGCAATGCTGTTTTCTGGTCCAGCACAAGATCTTCCCAGCCACATTGCTATACCTGGTTCTATTAGCTCTAGGGAATAGGTGAAAAGATTGCAAAATCAATAAAAAAACTTTCAGTTTCTTACCTTCTTCTTTCATATAAAAGGTATTCCTTGGTTTTACAGTCAAATGTATGAAGTATTATAAACCCCTATCATTTTGTTGAATAAAGAGATATATTCAGTTAACTTCTCTATTCTACATTTCATTATTTTAGATTAGAACCTTTGGGCTCTAATGCTTGCTTTAACTAGGATAAAAATCATTGCTCTTCAGTTGTTTAATTAATAGTGGATTAACCATTCTACTCTATTTCTCCTAACTCTGATAGAGTATCAACCTAAGGTATCAAATTACAATCGATCAGTGTTCTGCTATTAGACTCTATCAATCCACCAAAGATGAAAATTATTTGCTGTATCTATGGCCTATTCCTTATTTGTAAAGTTAAAATTTAATTGCATTAACTTAGGTTTAAAATAGAAGAGCTCAATAATTTGGAATATTTTCTAAGTGTAAAAAATTCTATTTTTTACTAAAGAAATGTCTGTTACTTTTTCTAAACCAAACATTCTTGATTCACTTTTAAATTGCCTCTGTCAATTATTTATATAACATTTCACTATTAGAGATCCGAATATGGTGTTTATCTTGCTATAGTGATGCTGTGATAGTGAATATAGGAAAAAAAAATTCACGAAGGGAATTGAGACACCAAAATGCATTGCCAAAAAACTTTTCTTTCATCATTTCTGAATACTTCTTGTCCCAAATGAAACAAGTATGAATGGTAGTAGTACAAAATAAAAATATAGTAGAAAACTATAGTTCTACATTGAATCAGTAGGAATACAGCAGAAACTTGACTCTGGAATATTTTGCCCTATTATTCAATGATACATGTTGTTTAATATTACTACAATATTACAAAGAAAAAAACACTGAAAATGAACATCGAAGATAATATTTTTATAAGTTTAGTCTTATAATCATTTGGCACTGATTAAAGAGAACTACATAATGAGCTAATCTATGCATAAATTCTTGTTAGCTGCTTTAGTCTGTTCTTATGCTGGTAATAAAGACATACCTGAGACTGGGTAATTTATAGGACAGAGGTATAATTGACTCACAGTTCCACATGGCTGGGGAGACCTCACAATCATGGCAGAAGGTGAAGGAGGAGCAAAGTCACATCTTACATGACAGCAGGCAAAGAGAGTGTGTGCAGGAGAACCCCCCTTTATAAAATCATCAGATCTCATGAGACTTATTCACTATGACATGAACAGCACAGAAAAGACCCTCCCCATGATTCAATTACCTTCCACTTGGTCCCTCTCATCACACATGGGAATTACAGGAGCTACAGTTCAAGATGAGATTTGGGTGGGGACATAGCCAAACCATATCATGATTGTATTTATTTAACCATATTTCTTTAGAGTAAAAAATATGCATGGTTATATGTCCTGTTACATTGTTTATATCTATAACATATATACTAATAAAAAGAAGAGAAGGGAGAGGACTCAAGATGGCGCTGTGAGAACAACCCAGGATTGGAGCTCGCGTTGAATCCGCAAACGGTGAGTCAGAGCTGCATTTACAGACTGATCTTTGTTGCCCACAGAACGGGGAAACTCCCAAGTATAAAAAGACATGGGACGCCAGGCAGTAGGTGTGCCGGGCGAAGCTGAGAGCCGGGGCGGCGGCGGCCGGCCCTACCCAGCAACCCCACAGGGCGCGCGTGTCCGGGTGCCCTGTTGAACCAGCAACCTGAGACTTGAGAGGGCTGGACTTGAGACTGAACGAGACTCGGACAGTAGCCCAGCCCAGGGGATTGCAGGGACAGATCATTTGGGATACCCAGTGGGACGAACAAAACCGCGATTTCAAACTATCCCGAGCAGATGGTCTGAGATGCTCTGTGGGGGAGGGGCGTCCACCACTACCGAGGCAACCCGCCCCAACTGAGATACACGCCCACTGCTGACGCAGCCAGCCGTTGCCGAGGCAACCCACCCCAACTGAGATACACACCCACTGCTGAGGCAGCCAGCCATTGCCGAGGCAACCCGTCCCTACTGAGATACACGCCCACTGCTGACGCAGCCTGCCATTGCTGAGGCAACATGCTACAATGAAGAAATTCCACAGCAGGGCATGGCGGAGAACACAGCAGAGCCTGCAGGAACAGGGCGAATCATACAACAGCAGGGCGGACCCTCGGCAGCCAAACAGTGGCTAGTCTGCCTTCTAGCTGGGCAGGACACCTCATCGAACATCCAAAAATAAAGCCCAAACCCCTCAACACAGAGCATTTGAGAAAAAAAAAAGGGTTTTTTAATGAGCTCTGTTGCTGCAGAATCAAACATAGCAGCCTAACAGCCCTGAATGAACAACAGAGCACACAGCTCAGCAATTAAGCCCGTATAAAGTACAAACTGTCTCCTCAACCAGCTCCCTGACCCCTCTATATCCAAAAGACTGACATAAGGCAGGCATCATCCTGGGACAAAAATAGCAGAAAAAGAAACTGGTAGCATCCCTCGCTGTGCCACAGTTGCTAGAGGTGCACCCCAGACAAGCAGGGTCTGGAGTGGACCTCAGCAGTCGTACAGCAAAGGGGCTAGACTGGTAGAAGGAAAACCAAGCAACAGAAATACTTCATCATCAACATTCCGGGTGTCAACTCAGAGACCCAATCAAAAAGTCAGCAACTACGCAGACGACCAGCGGACAAATCCACAAAGATGGGAAGAAACCAGCACAAAAAGGAGGAAAACACCCGAAACCAGAACACCTCGCCTCCTAGAAAGGACCAAAACTCCTCACCAGCAAGGGAACAAAGCTGGACGGAGAATGACTGTGACGAAATGACGGAATTAGACTTCAGAAGATGGATAATGAGAAACTTTTGTGAGCTAAAAGATCATGTATTAAATCAATGCAAAGAAACTAAGAACCTTGAAAAAAGATTTGAAAAAAGATTCGAGGAAATGATAACAAGAATGGATAACTTAGAGAGGAATATGAATGAATTAAAGGAGCTGAAAAACACAATACGAGAACTTCGCAAAGCAAACACAAGTTTCAATAGCCGAATTGACCAAGCAGAAGAAAGAATATCTGAAGTCGAAGACCAACTCAATGAAATAAAACGAGAAACCAAGATCAGAGAAAAAAGCGCAATAAGGAATGAACAAAGTCTCCAAGAAATGTGGGAATATGTGAAAAGACCTAACCTACGTTTGATAGGTGTACCAGAAGGGGACGAAGAGAATGAATCCAAGCTAAAAAATACTCTTCAGGACATCATCCAGGAAAATTTCCCCCACCTAGCAAGACAGGCCAATACTCAATTGCAGGAAATAAAGAGAACACCACAAAGATATTCCGCAAGAAGAGCAACCCCAAGGCACATAATCATCAGATTCAATAGGGTTGAAATAAAGGAGAGAATACTAAGGGCAGCCAGGGAGAAAGGTCGGGTCACCCACAAAGGAAAGCCCATCAGACTCACAGCAGATCTCTCGGCAGAAACACTACAAGCCAGAAGAGAGTGGGGGCCAATATTCAACATTCTTAAAGAAAAGAACTTTCAACCCAGAATTTCATATCCAGCCAAACTGAGCTTCAGAAGTGAAGGAAAAATAAAATCCTTTGCGAACAAGCAAGTACTCAGAGATTTTGTCACCACCAGGCCTGCTTTACAAGAGCTCCTAAAAGAGGCACTACACATAGAAAGGATCAACCAGTACCAGCCATTCCAAAATCACACTGAATGCTAAAGACCATAAACATAATGAAGAATCTACAACAACTAACAGGCAAAACAGCCACTTAGCATCAAAATGGCAGTATCAAATTCACACATAACAATATTAACCCTAAATGTAAATGGACTAAATGCACCAATCAAAAGACACAGACTGGCAAATTGGATAAAAAGCCAAAACCCATCAGTGTGCTGTATCCAGGAAACCCATCTCACATGCAAGGATACACAAAGGCTCAAAATAAAGGGATGGAGGAAGATTTACCAAGCTAATGGAAAGCAAATAAAAGCAGGAGTTGCAATTCTCATCTCTGATAAAATAGACTTTAAAGCAACAAAGATCAAAAGAGACAAAGAAGGCCATTACATAATGGTAAAAGAATCGATACAACAAAAAGAGCTAACGATCCTAAACATATATGGACCCAATACAGGAGCACCCAGATACATAAGGCAAGTTCTTAATGACTTACAAAAGGACTTAGACTCCCACACAATAATAGTGGGAGACTTTAACACTCCACTGTCAATACTAGACAGATCAACCAGACAGAAAATCAACAAGGATATCCAGGGCTTGAACTCAGACCTGGAGCAAGCAAACCTGATAGACATTTACAGAACTCTCCACCCCAAATCCACAGAATACACATTCTTCTCAGCAGCACAACACACCTACTCTAAAATAGACCACATAATTGGAAGTAAAGCACTGCTCAACAAATGCAAAACAACAGAAATCATAACAAACAGCCTCTCAGACCATAGTGCAATCAAGTTAGAACTCAGAATTCAGAAACCGACACAGAACCGCACAGCTTCATGGAAACTGAACAACTGGCTCTTGAATGTTGACTGGGTAAACAACGAAATGAAGGCAGAAATAAAGAAGTTCTTCGAAACCAATGAGAACAAAGACACAACGTGCCAGAACCTCTGAGACACATTTAAAGCAGTCTCTAGAGGAAAGTATGTAGCAATAAGTGCCCATATGAGGAGAATGGAGAGATCCAAAATTGACACCCTATCGTCAAAATTGAAAGAGCTAGAGGAGCAAGATCAAAAAAACTCAAAACCCAGCAGAAGACAAGAAATAACTAAGATCAGAGCTGAGCTGAAGGAGATTGAGACACGAAAAACCCTTCAAAAAAATCAATAAATCCAAGAGCTGGTTTTTTGAAAAGATCAACAAAATAGACAGACCACTAGCCAGATTGATTAAAAAGAAAAGAGAGAACAACCAAATAGATGCAATAAAATATGATAAAGGGGAAATCACCACAGATTCCACAGAAATTCAAACCATCATCAGAGAATATTACAAACAACTCTATGCGCATAAACTAGTAAACCTGGAAGAAATGGATAAATTCCTGGACTCCTGTGTCCTCCCAAGCCTAAACCAGGAGGAAGCTGAAACTATGAATAGACCAGTAACAAGGTCTGAAGTTGAGGCAGCAATTAACAGCCTACCACACAAAAAAAGCCCAGGTCCAGACGGGTTCACAGCCGAATTCTACCAGACACACAAGGAGGAGCTGGTACCATTCCTTCTAAAACTATTTCAAACAATCCAAAAAGAGGGAATCCTTCCCAAATTATTTTATGAGACCAACATCATCCTGATACCAAAACCCGGCAGAGACCCAACAAGAAAAGAAAACTTCATGCCAATATCCATGATGAACATAGATGCAAAAATCTTCAATAAAATATTGGCAAGCCGATTGCAACAGCAAATCAAAAAACTTATTCATCATGATCAAGTAGGATTCATCCCAGGGATGCAAGGCTGGTTCAACATACGCAAGTCTATAAACGTAATTCACCATATAAACAGAACCAAAAACAAAAATCACATGATTATCTCAATTGACGCAGAGAAGGCATTTGACAAAATTCAACAGCCCTTTATGCTAAAAACCCTCAATAAACTCGGTATCGATGGAACGTATCTCAAAGTAATAAAAGCTATTTATGACAAACCAACAGCCAATATCATACTGAATGGGCAAAAACTGGAAGCATTCACTTTAAAATCTGGCACTAGACAAGGATGCCCTCTCTCACCACTCCTATTCAATATAGTACTGGAAGTTCTAGCCAGAGCAATCAGGCAAGAAAAAGAAATAAAGGGTATTCAAATAGGAAAGGTGGAAGCCAAATTGTCTCTATTTGCAGACGACATGATAGTATACCTAGAAGACCCCATTGCCTCAGCCCAAATACTCCTGAAACTGATAAGCAACTTCAGCAAAGTCTCAGGATATAAAATCCATGTGCAAAAATCACAAGCATTCGTCTACACCAATAACAGACTTAAAGAAAGCCAAATCAAGAGCGAAGTGCCATTCGCAATTGCTACAAAAAGAATAAAATACCTTGGAATACAACTCACAAGGAACGTAAGGGACCTCTTCACAGAGAACTACAAACCACTGCTCAAAGAAATTAGAGAGGACACAAACAGATGGAGAAACATTCCATGTTCATGGTTAGGAAGAATTAACATCGTGAAAATCGTTATACTGCCCTAAGTAATTTACAGAATCAACGCTATCCCCATCAAGCTACCATTGACTTTCTTCACAGAACTGGAAAAAACCACCATGAACTTCATATGGAACCAAAACAGAGCCCGCATAGCCAAGTCAATTCTAAGCAAAAAGAATACAGCGGGGGGCATCACACTACCGGATTTCAAACTATACTACAAGGCTACAGTAATCAAAACAGCATGGTACTGGTACCAAAACAGAGATATAGACCAATGGAACAAAACAGAGGCACCCGAGGCAACACAACATACATACAACTATACAATCTTTGATAAACCCGACAAAAACAAGCAATGGGGAAAGGGTTCCATGTTTAACAAATGGTGTTGGGAAAACTGGCTAGCCATGTGCAGAAAGCAGAAACTGGACCCCTTCCTGACACCTTACACTAAAATTAACTCCAGATGGATTAAAGACTTAAACATAAGACCTGGCACCATAAAAACCCTTGAAGAAAATCTAGGCAAAACCATCCAGGACATAGGAGTAGGCAAGGACTTCATGAACAAAACACCAAAAGCATTGGCAACAAAAGCCAAAATAGACAAATGGGACCTAATGAAACTCCACAGCTTCTGCACGGCAAAAGAAACAGTCACTAGAGTGGATCGGCAACCAACAGAATGGGAAAAAATTTTCGCAGTCTACCCATCTGACAAAGGGCTGATATCCAGAATTTACAAAGAACTCAAACAGATTTACAGGAAAAAAACAAACAAGCCCATTCAAAAGTGGGCAAAGGATATGAACAGATACTTTACGAAAGAAGACATATATGAGGCCAACAATCATATGAAAAAATGCTCATCGTCACTGGTCATCAGAGAGATGCAAATCAAAACCACATTGAGATACCATCTCACGCCAGTTAGAATGGCGATCATTAAAAAATCTGGAGACAACAGATGCTGGAGAGGATGTGGAGAAAAAGGAACACTTTTACACTGTTGGTGGGAGTGTAAATTAGTTCAACCATTGTGGAAGACAGTGTGGCAATTCCTCAAGGCCTTAGAAATAGAAATTCCATTTGACCCAGCAATCCCATTACTGGGTATATATCCAAAAGACTATAAATCGTTCTACTATAAGGACACATGTACACGAATGTTCATTGCAGCACTGTTTACAATAGCAAAGACCTGGAATCAACCCAAATGCCCATTGATAATAGACTGGATTGGAAAAATGTGGCACATATACACCATGGAATATTATGCAGCAATCAGAAATGATGAGTTCGTGTCGTTTGTAGGGACATGGATGAATCTGGAGAACATCATCCTCAGCAAACTGACACAAGAACAGAAAATGAAACACCGCATATTCTCACTCATAGGTGGGTGATGAAAAATGAGAACACATGGACACAGAAAGGGGAGTACTAAACACTGGAGTCTATTGGGAGGAAAAGGGGAGGGCCAGTGGGAGGGGGAGGTGGGAAGGGATAGCCTGGGGAGAAATGCCAAATGTGGGTGAAGGGGAGAAGGAAAGAAAAGCACACTGCCATGTGTGTACCTACGCAACTGTCTTGCATGCTCTGCTTATGTACCCCAAAACCTATAATCCAATAAAAAATTAAAAAAAGAAAAAAGAAAAAAAAAAAGAAGAGAATATATATGTGTAATATGTGTATAATTCTCCCTATAAGTCTGTAGAGGGAATGAAAGGCTACATATTGGGAAATACAGTGAGAAAGAAAGGCCAAAATATGGGGAAAGTTAGATTTTAGTCTTGGCTCTGCCTCTTACAAGCTATGTGATGGTTTGTATATCCCTTAACCCGTGTGCTGACATTCCTGAACTGTAAGCAGAGATGGATCAGCTGATATACACAGTCCTGTCTACCTTAAGTATTCTACCATTTGATGAAATATTACTTAGGGACATGTCCAAAGCATTTATTCTGCTTAGATAAAGTTCACAAGAGTCATCTATTTCTCTTTCACTCTGATCAAAGATGACTAAAACTGATAAAAGCAATTTGTTCAATTCTTTGTTGTGACAAGGTTTTTCATCAACTCTGTCCTAGATGCCTATCAAATACTGTGGTTCACCAGTTACACTCTTAACCACCATAAAGTGTTTGTGAATACAGTTTATTATAGTTTGTTCCATTCCATCCATTTGTAATTTTAATCTCAAAAACAAGTATGGCCTTAGCAAGGCTGTCCTATAAAATGTGAACTAATTTTATAAATATTCTGAATAACACATATGAAAAAATGCATACAGCCAACCTCCCCTCCCCTCCCCTCCCCTCCCCTCCTTTTCTCTTCTTTCTTTTCTTTTTCAGATGCAGTCTTGTTCTGTTGCCCAGGCTGGAGTGCCATGGTACAATCTGGGCTCACCGTAACTTCTGCCTCCCAGGTTCAGGCAATTCTCCTACATTGGCCTCCCCAGTAGCTGGGATTACAGGCACCTGCCACGATGCCCGGCTAATTTTTGTATTTTAGTAGAGACAGGGTTTCACCATGTTGTCCAGGCTGGTCTCGAACTCCTGATCTCAGGTGATCCACCTGCCTCAGCCTCCCAAAGTGCTGAGATTACAGGCATGAGCCACTGTGCCCAGCCCAAGTTTTCCAGCAGAAGTTTATTTGAAGACTACTTACCAAATCTGAATGATACATTTTCCCCTTTTTATAATTGAACTTTATGCAGAAGTACAGAAAATAATTGAGATAGCTTAGTGAAGGTATTTACAATATTAATCTTAACAAATGGTAAAGAGAGATATGTAAGATAGAGAAATTTTGCTCTTTACTATGTCAGTTTATGTAATCAGTTACAAGAACTACTAAAATGTAAGATAACATCACGATAGAGAATAATGTTATTTTTCAAAATCATAAAAAGCATTGCTAAACAATGAAAGAAGAGGAAATGAATGAGAAGTCTTACTTGAATTACATCTATAATTTCTACAAAAGATATTGTAATTTAATCCTTCTGTATCACTTCAAAAGAACCATCAACTATAAAAGTGTTTTTAAAGAACTCTGCCTGACATGCTTTTGAGCTTTCTAATTAAAGATAAAATGTTTTACATGTGAAAAAATAGAGGTGCTACAAGGTATTATACTTTTCTATACCTTGCCTAGATAACAAAAATACATATCTTTTAAAATACAAGCAGCATCATTTTGCTAGTCTTTCAAGTACATTATAATTATACTGTCATATATTTTTCCAGTAATAAATTTTTAATAATGGAAATTAAAAAACAAATTTGGCCTATATTTAAAAACTGTTCACCTAGAAGTATATAGCACCCTAGACAGTAGGTATTGTGAAATGGAATAATAATTCCAAGTCACTTTATTATATTATAAAGATGTACTAAATCAAAACACCAGATTGTAATTAACAGTCTATTTTTATTAGAGGGTTTCCTTTTACAGTGTACTACCATGTACTATTACCACCATTAAAAGAATGATTTTGTGTCATTGATATAAGTTCCCCCAGCATCTTCTATTTCAGATTATACAATAATTTGTAGTAAAATATAATTCTATATAGGGTTGCTTTCATACAAGTGAAGAAGTTGATGACTAGGAGAATGGATCTCTTTAAAAGTTTTGTTAAAATCTTATAGTGGTTATGACATAAAGATAAATGTGAAGAAGAAAATGGAAGACAATAAAACATATATTAGGATAAATAAACACTAAATAAAAAATAAAACACAAGAACAAAACACAAACAACAGAAATATCTTCTTTCCCACTTGGCACCAGACCTTCTCCAATAACTGCTTTAGGTTACAGAAATATTTGATTGTCTGCTTAGGCTTGGAAAGAGAAAACTCAATGGGCATAATCTTTATGAAGACCATAAAACAAAGCCATGACAAAAAAAAAACTGTATGAGTTTAAGAGGTATTTGTGGAGTATGAGAATCAGCAAAAAGAACAAAGAGAGAAGGTCCAAGAAAGGAGCTACTCAACTTGGTGTTGGTGAGAGTTGCTACCACAGCTGTGACTAAAGAATCAAAGAACATTTAATAACATAGGTGTCTAATATTCAATTTTTAAAAATCAACTCTGAGCTATGATTTACATACAATAAAATATTTGCCACTTCAATAAGTTTTGATAAACTTATATATCACAATCGAGATATGGAATATTTCTGCCACCCAAAAAAAGTTTCCTTATGTCACTTTCTAGCCAATCACCCTTTCCCTGCCATAGACACGAGTTTATCAATTTTTTTAAAAAAAAACTTACTAGTATTTTGATTCAAATTGCTTTGAATATAGAAGAGAATTTTTATTTTAACAATTTTATGCTTTCTAATGTATAGACATGGTATATCTCTCAATTTATTTGCTTCCTTATTTTTTTCAGTGATCTTTTTTAGTTTGTATTGTTTCGATTCTGCATATTTTTCATTAAGTTCTCCTCTAAATATTTGACGTTTTTGATGTTAGCATAGGGCATATTTTAAATTTCAGTTTTCATTTTTTGCATTGCTAGCAAGTTTAAATGCATTAGCCCTCCTTTATGTGCAGTTTCACTTTTTGTGGTTGCAGTTACTTGCAGTCAAGTGTAGTCTGCAAATATTAAATGAAAATGTTCAGAAATAAACAATGCATCCATTTTAAAATTACATACTGTTTTGAGTAGGGTGAAAGAATTTAATGAACACTGCATGAAATCTCATTCCATCCTACCACATTCCACAGGGTAGGTGAATCATCTTCTTGTCCAATGCATTCATGCTATATATGCTAATATGCTACCCACCTGTTGGTCACTTAGTAACCATCTCAGTTATCAAATCGACTGTGGGAGCATTGTTCTACTTTATTATTAGCTATTGTTGTTAATCTCTTACAGTGCAAATTTATAAATTAAACTATATATAGGTATGTATCTATAGAAAAAAAAACATAGTATAGGTAGGTTCCAGTACTTTCCATGGTTTCAGGCATCCATTGGGGGTTTTGAAATGTATCTTCCTGGATAAGAGGAGACTACTGTATGCTGATGTTTTATTTGACCTTTCATCCTGTGAACTTGTTGAATTTACTAATTAGTTCTAGCAGATTCTTTTTAGATCACTTGAGATTTACTACATACAAAATCATATCATGTGCAGATAAAGACAGCTGAATCTTATGCAGCAATCAGAAATGATGAGTTTCTGTCGTTTGTAGGGACATGGATGAATCTGGAGAACATCATTCTCAGCAAACTGACACAAGAACAGAAAATGAAACACCGCATATTCTCACTCATAGGCGGGTGATGAAAAATGAGAACACATGGACACAGGGAGGGGAGTACTAAACACTGGGGTCTATTGGGGGGAAAAGGGGAGGGCCAGTGGGAGGGGGAGGTGAGGAGGGATAGCCTGGGGAGAAATGCCAAATGTGGATGAAGGGGAGAAAGGAAGCAAAACACACTGCCATGTGTGTACCTATGCAACTGTCTTGCATGTTCTGCTCATGTACCCCAAAACCTAAAATGCAATAAAAAATAAAAAAAAAAGACAGCTGAATCATCTGTGAACATTTCATGTCTTTTCCTTTTGTGCCTAGGATAGACCCTCACATAAAATGATTAATAAAAATGATGAGAGTGGGCATTCCTGCCATTTTCCCAATTTATCATATTGAGGAAGACTACTTCTATTCCTAATTTCCTGAGAATTTTAAACATTAATCAGAGTTGAATTCTGTCAAATGCCTTTTCCACCCCTATGCTCATGGGTTTTTCTTTTACTCCATTAGTATGCTAAATTGCATTGATTTATTTTCAAATATTAAATAACCTTACATTTTTATATAAATCCTTTACATTTTTGTGTAAAACCTTACATCCATGACTTGATGTGAAGGTGTTTAACCTTTTCATATTTACCTAAATTCAATTTGACTTTTTGTTAAGGATTTTGTGTCTGTTCATGAGAGATACTGATTTGTAGTTTTCTTACATTGTAATCTATCTGTATGGCTTTATTATTCAGGAAATGTAGACCTCATAAAAAGGTTAAGTAATATTTTCTTCTTTTCCATTTATAAAAAAATAGAATCACTATTTTTACTTCTTGAATGTTTATGCCTGATATGTTCTTGTCAGATAGTTTTTAATGAAGAATTCAATTTATTTGGTAAATATAAAACTGAACTACTCAGATTTTCTAATTTTTTTGAGATAGCTCAGTAACATATATTGTGAGAAATTTATTTTATCTAAGATGTCAAATCCTTTGGCAACTAGATATTGAAATACAGTTATTCATAATATTCAGTCTTATCTTTTTAATTACATTTTTAATTTTTCTCGGTACATAGTAGGTGTATAGGTTTATGGGGTACATAAGATAGTTTGATGCAAACACACAATGTGTAATAACTACATCAGAGTACATGGGATATCTATCACCTCAAGCATTTATCCTTTCTGTTATAAACAATCCAATTATACTTTAGTTATTTTAAAATGTACAATACATAATTGTTGACTGTGATCACCCTGTTGTGTGCTATCAAATACTAGATCTTATTCTATGTAAGTATATTTTTGTACCCATTAACTATCCCCACTTACGCTACCACCCACTACCCTTCTCAGCCTCTGGTAATCATGTTACTCTCTATTTCTATGAATTCAATTGTTTTAATGTTTAACTCTCACAAATAAGTGAGAACATGCAGTGTGTCTTTCTTTGTCTTGCTTATTTCACCTAACATAATGATCTCTAGTTCCATTCATGTTGCAAATGACAAGACCTCATTCTTTTTTATGGCTGAGTAGTACTCCATTGGGTACATGTACCACATTTTTTTTAATCCATTCATCTGTTGATGGACACATAGGCTCCTTCTAAACCTTGGCTATTGTGAATAGTGCTGCTATAAACACGGGAGTAGAGATATCTCTTGATATAATGATTTCCTTCCTTTTGGGTATACACCCAGCAGTGGGATTGCTAGATCATACAGTAGTTCTATTTTTAGTTTTCTGAGGAACCTCCAAACTGTTCTCCATAGTAGCTATACTAATTTATATTCCCACCAATAGTGTACAAGTGTTCCCTTTCTCTATATCCTTGCCAGCATTCTTGCCTTTTTAATGTGTGCAAAATATATAAGGTTTCTACTCTTTAATCCCTATATATAGTTTTTGTTACTTCAATTTTAAAATATTGTAATACATAAATACAATTGGGTTTTGTTGTATATACCATTTGTATCTTTTTAGAGTGTGTCTTCTTGTTATCTTGATGAATCTATCTAAAGATTTATCAATTTTACTAACACTTTAAAATAACTAGTCTTGTATTTTATTTTTCAATATTACTTCTTGTTCCACTGGATTTCAAATGTTTATTTTCTTTTCTAATACAAATGTTTAAAACTGCTGATTAGCAGAATGGTGCATGGGAAAATTATTGATTTTGAAGTTAAGATTGACCTGGGTTTCAAACTTCATATTGGTAGTTTATACCTATGTTACTATTTCTTACTTTCTGCATCAACAACATGGAGAAAATGTTACCTTTCTCATAGGATAATTGGAGAAATTAATAGAAATAAAATAGGTACACCCAGCTTCTTAGTTATTTTGATTATAGTATTAAAATAAAATGTACCACATCAAAAACTAAATGCACATATATTAATTTTTATAATAATTAAAATAAAATGAAAGAGAAATCACAACTCACACAGCATTCACAATATACAGGTGCTTCATCACCTAGAGCATAATATTTTCTAAAGCCAAACATAAAAATGTAAAGAGTAATTTCAGGCTACTTCAAGACTACTTGGTTTCCATTAACTAGAAAAAATCATTTTACAATTGTTATATTCTTTTCTTCAATCTACATTTTACATCATCATATCAGTGATAAAATGTAAGTACCATATACTTACTATATCCAAATTTTATTAATTCTCAAATTCTGAAAATACAGATTATATAAGAACTATTTATATAAAAACTAAAATTAAGTCTCACCATTATGAGACTGAATGAATAAAAACTTTTACAAATATTTTATAAGGATTGTTAGATGTCATAATTCTCTAATGTGTTTCTCTTCTAAACTACTAATAAAGACTATCATGTGTATCTATAGATATATATAAATGTATAAAATTATATATAAACTTTTATACATTTATACTTTTACACACACACATATATGTATACACATACATATATATATAAGCTTTTATACATTTATACTTTTATACGCATACATATATATATAAAACTTTATGCCCAGTACACAATATGTACTGCTTTGAATTAATTAGTGAATAAGAGTTCTTATTATTCAAATAATTTACTAAAGGGATCTCTAAAAGATATACTTCAAGAATGAAAATTACCCTAGAAAGAAGGTCCAAATGCAAAAAGGAACAATAAATAAATAATAAATACAAATGAATCTAAACAGCAATATATTATATAAAATAACTTATAAGACCAAATGAAAGTAAATCTAAAGCACTGTTCAGCCAAAGAACATGGATATTCATGAAATACAAACTTTATTATGTGTACATGAAGCAATACCAATAGTATTTACTAAAAAAGCAAAAGTAGTGTATATATGTACCAAATCAGTAAAGCTAACAGGTGAAATAGGGGTGGAGATGTAGAATGGTGGCAAAGATCTGAATCATTTCAATAAAAAGAAAGAAAGAAGACAAAGGAAAGTAGAAAATAGAGATTTTGTAACCTGTTTATCAAGATAAAATGTCTGCCTATTTCCTGAATGTATTCAGGAAAACATATTAGTAACAAAAGAGACCCACTCAAAACATGGTCAGAGACTAGTTGAAAGTAAAAAGGTGAAGATTGATATGCCAGACAAATTCTAGCTTAAAAAAATAATATGGCAAAAAAGCACAAGTAGAGGTAAAAGAGAGTCATTACAACATGAAAAAAAGGTTCAGTTTACCAGAAAGCTATAATATACAGGCATGTGAGAGTTGAAGGTGGGGCCTGATGGAAGATGTTTGGATCATGGGGGCAGATCCCTCATGAATGGCTTGAGCCATCCCCTTAGTGATGAGCAAGCTCTCTATCTGAGTTAGTTATTTAAAAGTTTGTGGCTCTCGCTCCCTCTCTCTCTCTCTCTCTCTCTCTCTCTCTCTCTCTCTCTCTCTCTCCCTCCCTCCCTCCCTCTCTCTCTTTCTCTCTCTCTCCCCTCCCCACACACACTCCTGATTTTGACATGTGACATGCCTGCTCCCTCTTTGCTTTCCGCCATGACTGTAAGCTTCCTGAGGCCTCCCCAGAAGCAGATGCTAGTGCTGTGCTTCTTGTAGAGCTGCAGAACTTTGAGCCAGTTACACCTCCTTTCTTATAAATTACTCAGTCTCCAGTATTTCTTTACAGTAATGCATGAATGGCCCAATATATCAGGAGAGTAGGAGTTTTTAACAGATTACTTGAAGTAATTAATATGTTAAGTAGGATACAGAAGATAAGAAAATTTCAGTTAACAAACTTGATGTGGGTGACATCTATAAAATATTGTATGCAACTACCAGAAAATACACATTTTTTTCAAATGCAAATGGAACACATACAAAAATAGCAAGTATTAGGCTATAAATTAAGTCAACATATTTAAAAAATTGCAGTGGATAGATCGTCTTTCTTGAATATAAAGCAATTTAATTAATAATCAGTTACCAAAAGATGGTATGCTTTTTTAATAACAAAATATTTGGAAATTTTAGGTGGGATTTTAGGTAATTTAAAGACTGAAGAAAATAAGGTAATATAAATTAAGATATAGTTAGAGCTCAGTGACACTAAAAACACTATAAGCAAAACAGAAATATAGTGAAACTAAATAAATAAAATAATGTAACCATTTTAAGCCACTGAGGACTTAAAATTGTTTATAGAATTGATTTAAAACTTCCTACTTTATTTTTTTGAAACCAGCAAGGAATGAACAAAATCTGATACCAAAGACTGACAAAAAAAAAACAAGAAGGAAATATTCCAGACTAATCTCATTTACAAATATAGGTGCAACATTCCCTAAGATAATGTTGTAGATCTAGTTACAAAAAAAAGCAAAATACTAAAGCTTCTATTTAAAAAAGTCTTTAAGAACTTTAGAAATAAAAGAGTCCTTAAACAAGATGCTAAAAGCAGTAACTATAGGGAAAGAATGAAAAAATTGGATCATATTAAAATTAAGGAGTTATGCTCACCAACAGCAATTATTAAGAAATAAAAGACAAATCACAAAAAGACAATATTTCATATGTATAACTGTCAAATATAATCACAATATATAAAGAACTATTACAAATCAGTAATAAAAATAACCTAATAGACAAGAAACATGAAGAGGCACTTTACAGAAGGGTATCCAAGTGTCTCAAACACAAATACAAAAATTAAACTTTATCAGTTATCAGGAAAATGCATATTAAAGCCTCAATGAAATACTCCTAAACCAGAATGGTCAAAATGAAATAGACTAACAATATCATATGTTGGGGAGATCATGGAGCACTTGGAAGCCTCATACACTATTGGTTGAATATGAATTACTACATTTTCTTGGAAAAAGTGTGGGGAAATATTCATTACAATGGAACATCCACAACCCCTAAGACACAAAAAATTGCATTCCAAGAAATAAAATCAAGTGAAATGTATATTCGTGCGTATCAAGAAACATATGCAAGAATATTCACTGTAGCCATATTCATAAAAGCACCAAAGTGTAAACAATCCAAATTTCAATAAGTAGTAAATTGAACAAAGAAATTGTGAGACATTATTATATTGAGAATAAACTAATTATTGATTTCTGCAGCAATATGGATTATAGCCCACAAATTATAAGGCTGAATGAGAGAAGTCAGACACAAGATAATACATACCATGTTATTTAATTTACATATAAATTGAAAAACAGCCAAAATAAACCAGTGGTGACAGAAGCCAGAACTGTGGTTACTTTGCTACACCAGTAGTGACTAGGAGAGAATAACAGGAGGGGCTAGGGTCAGGTCAGGGGTGCTTCTGATGTTCTATTTCTTGATCTTAATAATGGTTACAAGGGTGTCTCACTTAAATAAATACATTAAAATATACACTAACAATTTGAATACTTTATTTTAATGCAATAATTTCTTTTTTTTTTATTTTTTATTGGATTTTAGGTTTTGGGGTACATGAGCAGAGCATGCAAGACAGTTGCGTAGGTACATGTAGGGACATGGATGAATCGGGAGAACATCATCCTCAGCAAACTGACACAAGAACAGAAAATGAAACACCGCATATTCTCACTCATAGGTGGGTGATGAAAAATGAGAACACATGGACACAGAAAGGGGAGTACTAAACACTGGGGTCTATTGTGGGGAAAAGGGGAGGGCCAGTGAGAGGGGGAGGTGGGGAGGGATAGCCTGGGGAGAAATGCCAAATGTGGGTGAAGGGGAGAAGAAAAGCAATAATTTCTTTATTTCAAAAAATGCATGGCTTGGAGGTTGTTGATTAATTACTGGGTAAAGCCACAAAGCTTTATAGCAATACAAAATTTGAGATCTTCTCTATTATTGCTTTGTAATATGTTTATCATTAAAAGTTACATATAAAATAAGATTCCCCAAATGCTATACTTTAAGGGATGGATATTTTGAATCTTTGTTAATATAATTTGTCTTTATGTGCAAAAAAGACTTTTCAAACAAATTTTAAGTATCTTTGCATTTCTTAGAATTACATTTTATTACATTTCTTCTAAATGCAAATCCCTCTCTTAGTGAAGAAAAACTGCCCACATAATCTCAAGTTGAGACAATGAAACCTTCTAACAACATAGAATGATGTTTTAAGTTATAGAAAACTGTAATGTGTTCAGGTAACCAATGCTGACTCTACAAAGTACGCTACTAAAATCAATTTTTATCACTTGAAATCTACTGCAATTAGAATGCAATGCCAAGTCACTGACACACTAATGGGTTTTAAAATATTTCAGAAAGAATAAGAAAATTGCAAAGTGTTTTAATTGAAATGCAGCTCCAATAAGTATAACAAATTGGATAATATGAGTCTTCTGTAAAGCTACCATATAAAACTACCATACCATACAGTGTTGAGTTTTAATAAATGTGCTGCATTGTCTAGCTTCACTTATATAACAATTATCCTGTATTTAACTATTTTAAAACCTTTATTATAGCTTCTAATATAAAAGCAGTTGTTTTCATGTTCCAAGTGTTTGATTTTTAATTTCATTTTAGAACAATAGTGCAGTATTTCCAATGATTGGCTCTACAAAATTAGATATGGCTTGCTTAAAAAGAATATTATATCTAAATGGAACATATTTTTGTTGTATTTAACAACAGTGCACTACATTAAAATGATTAAACTTAAATTAGAAACCAGGTTTTGTAATTCCTTGTTTAAATTAATTGTTGCAAAAATGATAATTTCAGGCCACAAAGGTTGTAATAATTACACAGAAAAAAATAGAGCCACTATAATATGACAATCTTCAGTTTTTGTATCTCCCCCTATTTCTTTAACTATAACTTTCTGTCATTTAGTTAATGACATGTCTTTCCTTGATTCTCTTAATTTCTATGATTATATATCCTAGGCTTAAAAAGAGCACTTCCTTGCTCCCAAATACACATTTCTACACCTTTTTATCATTCACCCAGTTCAAGAAAATCTATCTCCTTCCCTTCCTACTTTCTCTTTCTTCCTTTCTACATCCCTTCATCAACTCTAATATTAATATCACATTATTCTAAACACAAAAAACAAAAACTTCCACTTGAAGTGGTATTTAAAGAGCTTGCACAATGATTTTTTTGCCAACAATACAGAAGCTATGGTGAGTATGCAAACCAGAAACAAATCTAGGTCAGTATTTTGGCCGGTGACACCGCTGGGTGCTGTTCAGAAATAAAATTACAGCAGAAAGTAGCTCATATTAAAACACTTTAAAAATGTTTCATTTTTCTTTCTCCTTCCCCATAATACATACTGGGGAAGGCAGTATGGGATTTGTCTCACATTGCTTTTTTTTTTACTTTCTTCACAGCATAGCAGCCCTTGACCTGCTCTCAGTTTTGCACTAGTCCCTTACTCACTTCCTTCACCTTTCCTATCCTATCCCTTTATTCTCTGCAATACCATCAATTAGAACTGAACAGATGTTTCAAACTTTAATAAAAGATTGGCATAACTAACAGGAATTACAATGTAAAAATGAAACATTTTCAGTTTATATCAAACAAGACTAAGCCTTAGTTCAGTAGTTCTGAAACTTTAGCATGCACTAGAATCACCAGACGGACTTGTGAAAACACAGGTTGGTTGGACTCCACCTCTAGAGTGTCTGAAACTTTAGGTCAGGTAAACATCTAAGAATTTCAATCTTTAGTAAGTTCCAGGTGATGTTGATGCTGTTATTCCAGGAACCACACTTCGGGAAAAACAGTTTCAGTCTAATTTTGTGCCCTACCTTCAAGCCCACAGCTCTCCATAAGAGCACATTCTTCTTCAAAAACACGGTTCTTTAGGAGACGTTTTGAATGGTGTGGTTTCACTTCAGAATCATTTCCACATACCTAAATTACTTTCAAAATAAATTCTAGAGAACATTTGACAACTGTTTATCGCATTCTCCCCTCAGTCTCAAAGCACACTCTATGGATGTCAGAAGTATTCCATTCTGGTCTCCTTCAGTGTTTTCTCCACACTGACACGGAGTTGTAAACATTCCCTGTTTTCTTTATAGTTTTCTATCAACTACATATATATGTATGCACACCAGGGCTACTCAATACTTAGACACAATATTCGAAATTCATTATTATATAAAGTTCTATTAATTTAACCCTGGCCACCATCCTCCAAACTATATGTGGAGGGGGAGAAAGGGTTATTTCAGTCACTTGATAAGTTTATTTAAGGGCAGGGCACGGTGGCTCACGCCTGTAATCCCAGCACTTTGGGAGGCCGAGGCGGGTGGATCACGAGGTCAAGAGATCAAGACCATCCTGGTCAACATGATGAAACCCCATCTCTACTAAAAATACAAAAAATTAGCTGGGCATGGTGGCGCATGCCTGTAATCCCAGCTACTCAGGAGGCAGAGGCAGGAGAATTGCCTGAACCCAGGAGGCAGAGGTTGCAGTGAGCCGAGATCATGCCATTGCACTCCAGCCTGGGTAACAAGAGCAAAACTCCGTCTCAAAAAAAAAAAGAAGTTTATTTAAAATTCTCTTTAAAATATGTTCACCAAAGATATTCCATTGATACATGTGACTCTGTGTATTTGTAAATGATACATAGAAGTTAAATATTTTTAGAAACAATGTGATTTTGTCTATAAGGGAAAACACTAGGTTCTCAACCAAAAAATTTTAAAATCCCAATAAAATATTAATTTTTTACTCATATGATTCAGGTAATTGAGGGTGGGATGGGGGTGGGGCAGGGTCTATCCAAGCAGGTATTTAGGACCCAGTCTGTCAATGGCTCTGCCATCTTGTACAGGAGGCTTCCGAAGTTCTCCTGGGGGTAGATATCCAATTGACAAAGAAACAGAGAAAGAAGCAGGAATACTGACTTCTTCCTTTTTTTTTTTTTTTTTTTTTTTTGAGATGAGGAGTCTCGCTCTGTCACCTAGACTGGAATGCAATGCTGCTATCTCAGATTATTGCAACCTTTGCATCCTGGGTTTAAGCCATTCCCCTGCCTCAGCCTTGAACTCTTGACCTCAAATGATCCACCCACCTTGGCCTTACAAAGTGCAGGGATTACAGGTGTGAGCCGCCATGCCCAGCCAGAATACTAATTTCTTAATCACTACAGCTCTAATGTCACATTACTTCAATTCTGTGAGCAAGAGGAAATCACAGTATCCCACCTAAACAAGGCAGTTAAAAATGTAGTCACTGGTCTGGAGGCTGCTTTCCAGAGACAACTATTGCCACAGAAGGAGAGGCTCCTATCTATATCAGTTATCTCTAACATGATAACAATAATGATACTGTTAAACGTGAAAATCCAAATGTTTTTCTTTTTGCCTTTATTTTCCAGTCTTTGTCATATGCATAAACATAGTTTCCATAATATAATGTTATACCTTCTTTTAATCGAACATAATCTATATGCTTTTTTTTTAGGTGTTTCTGCTAGAGTAACTTACATAATTGTGAGCTGCAAAACAATGTTTTGATCAATGATGGACCACATATCCAACAGGGGTCCCATAAGATGATAATGGAGCTGAAATATTCCTGTTATCTGATGAAATCTTGATGATCCTGACCTTATATAGGCCCTGGCTAACGTGTGTGTGTCTTCATTTTTAACAACAAAAAAAGTTGAAACTTTTTTTAAAGTTTAAAAATAGAAAAAAAGCTTGGCCATGTGTGATGGCTCATGTCTGTAATCCCAGCACTTTGGGAGGCCAAGGTGGGCAGATCATGAGGTCAGGAGTTTGAAACCAGCCTGATCACATGGTGAAACCTCATCTCTAATAAAAATACAAAAACTAGCCAGGCATGGTGGCACACGCCTGTAATCCCAGTTACTCAGGAGGCTGAGGCAGGAAAATTACTTGAATCCGGGAAGCAGGAGTTGCAGTGAGCCAAGATCATGCCACTGTACTCTAACCTGGGCAACAGATTGAGACTCCATCTCAAAAAAAAAAAGAAAGAGAAAAGAATAAAGGGGAAACAACTTATAGAATAAGGATATAAAGAAGCAACTTTTGTAAACTGTACAATTTGTTTATGCTTTAAGCTAAGTGTTATTAAAAAATAATCAAAAACATTTTTAAAAATTTTTAAATTTACAAAGTAGAAAAGTTAGAGTAGGCTAAAGTTAACTTATTATTGAGAAAAATAATTTTAATAAATGTAGTATAGCCTAAGGGCACAGCATTGATAAAGTCTACAGTAGTGTACAACAGTGTGCTAGGCCTTCACATTCACTCAATATTTTTTCACTCACTCATCCAGAGTTACTTCCAGTCCTAAAAGCTCCATTCATAGTAAGTGCCTATACAGATGTACCATTTTTTATCTTTTATACTGTATTTTTACAGTATCTTTTCTGTGTTTAGATATACCAATACTTGCCAACATGTTAGAGTTGCTTATAGTATTCAGTGAAGTGATATGCTGTGAAGGTTTGTAACATAGGAGCTATAGGCTATACCATATGGCTTAGCTGTGTAGTAAGCTAAGTAAGCTATATACCATCTAGGTCTGTGTAATTACACTCTGTGATGTCCATACATACAAGAACGATATCACCTAATGACACATTTCCCAAAGCATATTCCCATCCACCAAAGCAACACATGATGGTATGTGTTCCTGAAAATCTCTGTATTTTAAAAACTCTTCCAGTAAATATAACAGTGTTTGTGGAAAATTTTGGGTTGAAACAGAACCCCTCAAAACCAAAAGAACTTCACGAACAGTAAACTAACACTATTTATCAATTTATCTATCTATCTATCTATATTTTTTGAGACAGTCTCACTGTGTCGCCCAGGCTGGAGTGCAGTGGCACATCTCCTCTCACTGCAACCTCCACCTTCCAGGTTCAAGCAATTCTCATGCCTCAGCTTCCAAGTAGCTGATATTACAGGCACAAGCCACCACACCCTCCTAATTTTTGTATTTCTTTTAGTAGAGATGGGGTTTCACCATGTTGTTCAGGCTGGTCTCAAACTTCTGACTCCAAATGATCTGCCCGCCTCAGCCTCCCAAAGTGCCAGAATTACAGGTGTGAGCCACTGCACCCAGTCTGTTCTAATCTATTTAAAGATGTCTCATTATATGTCTTCTCTAGAGAAGTCTCTGTTCATGTCCTTTGCCCACTTAAGAATGGGGTTATTCATTTCTTGTTTGTTGATTTGCTAAATGCCTTACAGATTCTGGATATTAGTTCTTTGGTGAATTAATAGTTTATGAATCTTTTCTCCCATTCTATAGACTGTTTACTCTGTTAATATTTTTTTCACTTTGTGGCTGTTTACTAATCATCAGAGAGATGCAAACCAAAACCATAATGAAATACCATTACACACCAGTTAGAATTCCTATTATTAAAAAGTAAAAAAAATAAAAATAAGAATAGATGCTGGTGATGCTGCAGAGAAATGGTATCTCTCATACATTGTTGGTAGGAATGTAAATTAGTTGAGCCACTATGGAAAGCAGTTTGGAGATTCCTCAAATCACTAAAATTAGCACCACCATTTGACACAGCAATACCATTACTGGGTATGTACCCAAAGGAAAATAAATTGTTCTACCAAAAAGATACTTGCACTAATATGTTCAATGCAGTGTTATTCACAATTAAAAACAAAACAAAACAAAACATGAAATTAACCTAGACGCCCATAAACAGTGAATTGGATAAGGAAATGTGGTACATAAACACCATAGAATACTACACAGCCATAAAAAAGAATGAAATCATGTCCTTCACAGCAACATGAATGCAGATGGAGGCCATTATTCTAAGTGAATTAATTCAGAAGCAGAAAATCAAATATCACATGTTCTTACGAGTAAGTGGAAGCAAACATTGGGTGTACATGGATATTAAGATGGGAACAATAGACACTGGGGACTACTAGAAGGAGGAGGGAGGGAAGGGGACAAGGACTGAAAAATAATCTCTTGGGAACCATGCTAACTACCTGCGTGACAGGATCATTCATACCCCAAACCTCAGCATCACATACCCGTGAAACAAATGTGCACAGGTACTCCCTGGAATCTAAAATGAAAGTTGAAAAGAAATAAATAATACATAAAAGAGGTCTCTTAAAAAGTCCATCTCCACTGACATCACAATCATGCCACCATCTACTGGGAAATTATGTCTCCTTTCACAGAAACTAGGTCTTGTAAGCATTCACCCCTAATGTAAACGAGCTTCATCAATGACAAAAATATGATTTCTGGTAGACTTTATCAATCAGTGGGTAGTTGTGGAGGAGGCGTATTATTTTGCTTTGTTTTGTTTTGTTTAATACAAAGAGAAATATCTTTTCACCTCCTTATGCTTTTCTTAAGACCTTCATATATTGCTAAACCTTTATCTTTAATCATAAGAAACCTTGTTTATTATAAAGAATTCTGTCTCAAAACATAACTGCATATGAACCAAGACAACTTCTGAGGCTTACTGTCATCTTTCTCCTATTCTCAAATAACAGGTGAGTTAATTCATGTTAAAGAAGCAAACATGGCAGTAGAATAAACTGTTCAATTTTTTTCATCAAATAATATTCCAGTTGCTTGATTTTCTGTTGTTACATATTCAATTATTATTAATTTGTTTCCAATGTTTTCTCTAATATAAATGATATTATACTTGGCTTTATTTTCTTCCATTGGTGGTAATATTAGGAATAATATTAAGTTAATATTAAGTATATGATATTAATAATGTAATTCAGATTTTTGCCAATCTTACTTTCATTTTCAAAACATCTTAATTCCTTTAAAACATTTATTTGCTCATTTAAAAAATATGTAAATTTGTGTATGCATTTTTAATATTTTCTTCTGCCTATTTTATATTTTTGCCTTGAAGGTGGAGAACAAAGAATATGCTTATTTTACTCCCTTTACCTAAAACAACCTATCTAAAAACAATCCTTAAATCCTTGTGGATATTCTAAACATTATGAATAGGCAATAGACTCCCCGTTGAACGGACTGCCTCAAAATGTTGATCATTTTGTGATATACAGCCTATTGTGGAAACAAAAATAAAATAAGTAAAATGAAGAACTTAAAGGATTGTTCAAACAGCAGATTATACACAGAAGAGAGAACTGCTGAACTGGAAGAGAAGTTCAATAAAATACCTAAATGAAGCATGGGGAAGCAAAAGGATAGAAAATGAAAAAGTTTTAAGAGGAAAGAGAAAAGGAAATGTTCATTTGGAATTCCAAAGCAGCCAGGAGTATGAGGCAAAAGAAGAGATAAACTGACTAAGAACTTTCTAAAACTGGGGGGGGAAAAAGAATACATCAAAACACAGACTCAAGAAGCATTATGTAAATCAAGCAGGATAAGGATACCAAAAAAAGATAGCAAGGTATATCATAATAAAAATTTTGAAAACCAAAGACAATGAGAAAATTTTAGAAGCATCATAAAAACAAATATATACTATCATCAAATAAGCAATATTTAAATAGACAATATTTAGATGTTTTTGGATTCCCGACAGAAACAATGGAAGCCAAAATATAAGTAAATATTTTACAGTGCTGAATAATTGCTGCCAACATATAATTCTAAAACCAAAAATGTGTTTTTGAATATTTTAGACACAATAAAAAGAACAAAGAGAATTATTCAACAGTAGACCCATACTAAAACTAAGACTAAAGGGTGTACTTCAGACAGAGGGCAAATGAACATAGGTAGAATCTTAGATGAAAAGAAAACAGAGCAATGAAATAATAAATAAATAAATGGGCAAATCTATATGACAATTGACTGCCAGTACAAAGCAATAATAATGTTCTTGGTTTTAAGCTATTAAGAAATCAGAATAAATGAAAATAATGGCAGAAAGTGAGAAAAAGGATAAATGAAATTTAACTGTCATAGTATTCCGACATTATTGAGGAAGAAGGTAAATGTAATTAGTTAATACCTGACTTTAGTAAGTGAAGAAGGTAATCACAAGCTATCCACTATGATTAAAATAAAACAGTATAATTTCCAAGCTAATATAAAAATATTTTAAAATAATTTTTCAAAATCCTAAATATACTCAAAACATAAAGGCTGTTGCCTTTATGCAGAAATAGAAGATAAGCAGGCAAGATGAAATAGAAAACACTTCAGCAGTAGAAGATTTAAACCCAAATATAATACTTAAATTATTAAATATAAATTTACTAAAAAGTTCTAATTGAAAGATAAAGACTTTTAAATTAGATATAAAAAGACAAAAACAAAAAATGAAAAACAGAAAAACCCACAGACACAACAAAGCCATAAGGATACAGAAAGATTGAAAGTAAAAGGATGAAAAAAATGTCAAAAAACACTAAACCAAAGAAAGCTTATATAGCTTCATGGATACCGAATACATAAGTAAATGCACATGCATAAACATACTCTCAAGGAAAAAAAGCTAAAACTAAAAAGTGATATTTCAAACTTCCTTTTCCAGGAAGTTAAAATAATTAATAACAGTCTCAAAATATATAAAGAAAAATGGACTGAATTATTAGGAAATAGCCAAGTGGGCAAAAATGTCTTAGTAGCAGGTTTCAAAATACTTCACTCAGTAACAGAAAAGACAAGACAATAAATGTTTTTAAATGTAGATTGGACAACATAACTGGAAAATAAGAAAGATATACAACTGATAATTTGTTTAAAACTTGATTGGAAGTAAAGCACTGCTCAACAAATGCAAAACAACTGAAATCATAACAAACAGCCTCTCAGACCATAGTGCAATCAAGTTAGAACTCACAACTCAGAAAACAGACCCAGAGCTCTTGAATGTTGACTGGGTAAACAATGAAATGAAGGCAGAATAAAGAAGTTCTTCAAAACCAATGAGAACAAAGACACAACGTGCCAGAACCTCTGGGACACATTTAAAGCAGTCTCTAGAGAAAAGTATATAGCAATAAGTGCCAATATGAGGAGAATGGAGAGATCCAAAATTGACGCCCTATCGTCAAAATTGAAAGAGCTAGAGGAGCAAGATCAAAAACCCGGCAGAGACCCAACAAGAAAAGAAAACTTCAGGCCAATATCCATGATGAACATAGATGCAAAAATCTTCAATAAAATATTGGCAAGCCGATTGCAACGGCAAATCAAAAAACTTATTCATCATGATCAAGTAGGATTCATCCCAGGGATGCAAGGCTGGTTCAACATACGCAAGTCTATCAACGTAATTCACCACATAAACAGAACGAAAAACAAAATCCACATGATTATCTCAATTGACGCAGAGAAGGCATTTGACAAAATTCAACAGCCCTTTATGCTAAAAACCCTCAATAAACTCGGTATCGATGGAACGTATCTCAAAGTAATAAAAGCTATTTATGACAAACCAACAGCCAATATCTTACTGAATGGGCAAAAACTGGAAGCATTCCCTTTAAAATCTGGCACTAGACAAGGATGACCTCTCTCACCACTCCTATTCAATATAGTACTGGAAGTTCTAGCCAGAGCAATCAGGCAAGAAAAAGAAATAAAGGGTATTCAAATAGGAAAGGTGGAAGCCAAATTGTCTCTATTTGCAGACGACATGATAGTATACCTAGAAGACCCCATCGCCTCAGCCCAAAAACTCCTGAAACTGATAAGCAACTTCAGCAAAGTCTCAGAATATAAAATCAATGTGCAAAAATCACAAGCATTCGTCTACACCAATAACAGACTTAAAGAAAGCCAAATCAAGAGCGAACTGCCATTCGCAATTGCTACAAAAAGAATAAAATACCTTGGAATACAACTCACAAGGAACGTAAGAGACCTCTTCAAGGAGAACTACAAACCACTGCTCAAATAGAAATTCCATTTGACCCAGCAATCCCATTACTGGGTATATATCCAAAAGACTATAAATCGTTCTACTATAAGGACACATGTACACGAATGTTCATTGCAGCACTGTTTACAATAGCAAAGACCTGGAATCAATCCAAATGCCCATTGATAATAGACTGGATTGGAAAAATGTGGCACATATACACCATGGAATATTATGCAGCAATCAGAAATGAGGCGTTTGTGTCGTTTGTAGAAACATGGATGAATCTGGAGAACATCATCCTCAGCAAACTGACACAAGAACAGAAAATGAAACACCGCATATTCTCACTCATAGGCGGGTGATGAAAAATGAGAACACATGGACACAGAAAGGGGAGTACTAAACACTGGGGTCTATTGTGGGGAAAAGGGGAGCGCCAGTGGGAGGGGGAGGTGGGGAAGGATAGCCTGGGGAGAAATGCCAAATGTGGGTGAAGGGGAGAAGAAAAGCAAAGCACACTGCCATGTGTGTACCTATGCAACTGTCTTGCATGCTCTGCTCATGTACCCCAGAACCTAAAATCCAATAACAAAAAAAAAAAAACTTGTTGAATGACATATGGAGGAAGGAAATAAACACAAAAAAATAAATAATGAAAATAGATAGAAATATGTCAAGTCCTATAAACTCAGAAAGTAGAAATTGAAGAGATATTGAAAAAAGGAAGGAATAAAGGAATGGATAATGGTAACAGAGAGCAGCACATGTTAACTAAAACTGAGTAAACTAGTTGTAACAGGCAGAATTCTAAAGGAAGACCCCCAAGATTCCCATGACTGGTTTTTGCATCACCACCCACTACTTTGAAATGATTTTCGTAGATATCTTAATGATGTCTACTACCAGTCCATTGACTTTAAAATATGCAGGTTAGCTAGATGAATTGGACCCAATTAGGTGAAACCTTTGAAAGCAGAGAATTTTCCTTTGACAAAGAAGTCATAATTTGAAGTATAAGAAGGATTTGATGTGCCTTGGCCAGCTTGAGGATAAGGTAGCCATGTCTCAATGAATGTAAAAAGCATTAATGAAGGCCCACTAGCGGACAATCAGAAAGAAAACATGGACTTCAGTCCTAAGGAACTTAATTCAGCCAACAATCTAGTTGAACTTGGAAGCAGGCTTTTTCCTAGAACCTCCAGATAAGAACCCAGTCTAATCAACACCTTGATTTCAACCTTTTGAGAGACAAAGCCAGAAACCTTACCGAGCTGCCCAGATCTCTGATCTATCCCAACTGTGAGCTAATAAATGGGTATTGGTTTAGGCCACTGTATTTGTGGCAATTTGTTACACAGTGATAAAATTGCACTAGTATTAAAAACAATAAAAAACAAATACTCTAGTAATATATGATGCTATAATATTTTGACCCACAGATGTAATGAATAATAATATATCTTAAGATGACTATTTGTACATATAGCACAATTAAAGATCAAACAAAACTAATTTTCAAAACTCAAAAACAGAAATAACATATGAATTAAAGATCATAGTTGGTGAACTGAAACAAATGTTCTAGCTGCTTCCCCTATGTAAGGACTATACCCTAATACATAAAGAATGTGTAATCCTAGCACTTTGGGAAGCCAAGGCGGGTGGATCATGAGGTCAAGATATCGAGACCATCCTGGTCAACATGGAGAAACCCCGTCTCTACTAAAGATACAAAAAATTAGCTGGGCATGGTGGCACGTGCCTGTAATCCTAGCTACTCAGTAGGCTGAGGCAGAAGAATTACCTGAACCCAGGAGGTGGAGGTTGCGGTGAGCCAAGATCACGCCATTGCACTCCAGCCTGGGTAACAAGAGTGAAACTCCGTCTCAAAAAAAAAAAAAATACATAAAAAATGAAAGCAATGCTCACATTTTAAAAATTGGGAAAGAATTATCTGAATATGCACTTATCACTCATCAAATATTTGCTAAAGCCTTCCATGAGCCAGGCTCTGGGATAAAAAATGAACAGACATAGAGATCTTGCCTTCAAGGAGTTCACAGTGCCTGGCACAGCACAGGTTACTCAATAAACCTATGATAAATTAATAAATTCTAAATAAAATATAATTGGAAAGCAAACATGCATCTCATAATGACATTACACTATGATAAAGGCCATAATATGAATATAATGATATTTCCACATTTATATAAAATATTTCAGAAATCTATTCTTTACAGAAGTTATCACAGGATAAGCAAGCAATTTTATTGCTTGAAAAAACTATGCACTTAAAACCATTATAAAATATTACAAATCACCAACAAATTTTACAAACATCATTAAATGCTGGCATGAAACACATTTTTTCTAAGAATTTTTCATCAAGAATTATAATGACAAGTATCAGTTTATATATGCTTTTGTTCTCTTCTAAAAGTACAGGTCTTTATAGAGACAAACAAATGTAAATATAAGTTAGTAAAATGGAAAATCAATCAAAGATTGGAGAAATACAATACCAACATATGTGACAGTGTTAAGTAAACACAATGTGAAAAGATAAAAATAAATACCAATATATCTTTTCAACCATAAGACAGTGACAGTTATTAAGAATGCAAGTTTGAATCAAATTATCTACTCTATATTTTCTTACTTTCTTATATATTACCAGATCTTATTTAAAATGGGCTAATACTCAAAAAATTGCTGATGAGTTGTTAGATTCTGAGTCATAATTTTCAAGTCTTTATCGCTACTTGAATATTTTGTACTAGTGTTCAGACAGATTTAGGACTATTCTCTAAGCATTTCCTTCAAACTTAACAGAAATGTTTTTGAAAAGTAAGTCACATTTATAACCTATTCCACATTAATACTTCTAAAATTGGATATCATAAAGTAATTTTACTTGAGCATATCTAACAGGTTTTTCATACATATTTTGTATAATGAATTAAAATAAATAATTTGAACATGTTGAGTTATATGTGTTTTCCATCTCACTAAAACATTAATTGATTTGATTTTGAAAGTTAAACAAGACCTTTAAAAGGAAAACTATAGAACAAAATATGTCTAGTCATATTAGTTCCTCCTCCCTATCTGAACATCTGAAAGTTGTAATGCCCAGTAGCTTAGTTCTAGGTCCCCCTTTCCTCCTAATAAATATTTTGCCCACAGAATATCACCTACAATCTCATGGATATAATGGCATCTGTATTTAATGATTCCCTACTTTTTATTTTCAAGCCACACATTTTCCCTGAGCTTTGTATTTATATATCCAAGTATCTACTTAAAATTCAAATAGAATTCCACATGTAACAGATCCAAAACAGAATATCTTTCCCTTTTTACATCTCATCTTAAAATATCCTCCATGGCATTTTATTCTCTTGGTGGCAATTGTGAATAAAAGTTCCCTCATGATTTGGCTATTTGTCTGTTATTGGTGTATAGGAATGCTTTTGATTTCTGCACACTCATTTTGTATCCTGAGGCTTTGCAGACATTGCTTATCATCTTAAGGAGATTTTGGGGCTGAGGCAATGGGGTCTTCTAAATATACAATTATGTCACCTGCAAATAGAGACACTTTCACTTTCTCTGTTCCTAAATGAACACCTTTATTTCTTTTTCCTGCCTGATTGTGCTGGCCAGAACTGCCAATATTATGTGGTGAGAGAGGGCACCCTTGTGAGGGACAACAAACCGTTACTCAAGGAAATAAAAGAGAACAAAAACATTAAAAATCATTCCATGCTCATGGTTAGGAAGAATCAATACCAAGAAAATGGCCATACTTCCCAAAGTAATTTATAGATTCAATGCAATCCCCATCAAGCTACCACTGACCTTCTTCACAGAACTAAAAAAAGACCACCTTAAACTTCATGTGGAACCAAAAACGATCCTGCAGAGCCAAGAAAATCCTAAGCAAAAACACAAAGCCAGAGGCATCACAATACTTGACTTCAAACTATACTACAAGGATACAGTAATCAAAACAGAATGATACTGGAACCAAAACAGAGATACAGACCAATGAAACAGAACAGAGGCCTCAGAAGTAACACCACACATCTACAACCATCTGATTTCTGACAAACCTGAAAAAAAAAAAGCAATGGAGAAAGGATTCCCTATTTAATAAGTGGTGTTAGGAAAACTGGCTAGCCATGTCCAAAAAGCTGAACCTGGACCCTTTTTTTACATCTTATACAAAAATTAACTCCAGATGTACTAAAGATCTAGACACAGACCTAACACCATAAAAACCATAGAAGAAAACCTAGGCAATACCATTCAGGACATAGGCATAATCATGGACTTCATGATTAAAACACCAAAAGCAATAGCAACAAAAGCCAAAATAGATAAATGGGCTCTAAATAAACCTAAGAGGAAGGGGGACTCAAGATGGCGCTGTGAGAACAACCCAGGATTGGAGCCCGCGTTGAATCCGCAAACGGTGAGTCAGTGCTGCATTTCCAGACTGATCTTTGTTGCCCACAGAACGGGGAAACTCCCTAGTATAAAAAGACACGGGACGCCAGGCAGTAGGTCTGCCTGGCGAAGCCGGCAGCCGGGGCGGTGGCGGCCGGCCATACCCAGCAATACCCACAGGGCACGCTTGTCCGGGTGCCTTGTTGAACCGGCAGCCTGAGATTTGAGAGGGCTGGACTTGAGACTGAACGAGACTTGCACAGTAGCCCAGCCCAGGGGATTGCAGGGACAGATCGTTTGGGATACCCAGTGGGATGAACAAAACCGCGATTTCAAACCATCCCGGGCAGACGATCCGAGACGCTCTGTGGGGGAGGGGCGTCCACCACTACAGAGGCAACCTGCCCCAACTGATATACACGCCCACTGCTGACGCAGCCAGCCGGTGCCGAGGCAACCCGCCCCAACTGAGATACACGCCAACTGCTGACGCAGCCAGCCGTTGCCGAGGCAACCCGTCCCTACTGAGATACACGCCCACTGCTGACGCAGCCTGCCGTTGCTGAGGCAACACGCTACAACGAAGAGACTCCGCCACAGGGTGTGGCGGACACAACAGCAGAGCTGGCAGGAACAGCGCGAATCACACAACAGCAGGGCGGAGCCTCGGCAGCCAAACAGTGGCTAGTCTGCCTTCGAGCTGGGCAGGACACCTGATCGGACATCCAAATATAAAGCCCAAACCCCTCAACACAGAGCATTTGAGAAAAAAAAAAGGGTTGTTTAATGAGCTGTGTTGCAGCCAAATCAAACATAGCAGCCTAACAGCCCTGAATGAACAACAGAGTGCACAGCTCAGCAATTAAACCCCTATAAAGTACAAACTGTCTCCTCAAGCAGCTCCCTGACCCCTCTATATCCAAAAGACTGTCATTAGGCAGGCATCATCCTGGGAAAAAGAGAGCAAAAAAAGAAACTGGTAGCATCCCTCGCTGTGCCACGGCTACTAGAGGTGCACCCCAGACAAGCAGGGTCTGGAGCGGACCTCAACAGTCGTACAGCAAAGGGGCTAGACTGGTAGAAGAAAAACCAAGCAACAGAAATACTTCATCATCAACATTCTGGGTGTTCACTCAGAGACCCAAACGAAAAGTCAGCAACTACGCAGACGACCAGCGGACAAATCCACAAAGATGGGAAGAAACCAGCGCAAAAAGGAGGAAAACACCCGAAACCAGAACACCTCGACTCCTAGAAAGGACCAAAAATCCTCACCAGCAAGGGAGCAAAGCTGGACGGAGAATGACGGTGACGAAATGACGGAATTAGACTTCAGAAGATGGATAATGAGAAACTTTTGTGAGCTAAAAGATCATGTATTAAATCAATGCAAAGAAACTAAGAACATTAAAAAAAGATTTGAAAAAAGATTCGAGGAAATGATAACAAGAATGGATACCTTAGAGAGGAATATGAATGAATTAAAGGAGCTGAAAAACACAATACGAGAACTTCGCAAAGCAAACACAAGTTTCAATAGCCGAATTGACCAAGTAGAAGAAAGAATATCTGAAGTCGAAGACCAACTCAATGAAATGAAACGAGAAACCAAGATCAGAGAAAAAAGTGCAAAAAGGAATGAACAAAGTCTCCAAGAAATGTGGGACTATGTGAAAAGACCTAACCTACGTTTGATAGGTGTACCAGAAGGGGATGAAGAGAATGAATCCAAGCTGGAAAATACTCTTCAGGACATCATCCAGGAAAATTTCCCCCACCTAGCAAGACAAGCCAACACTCAATTGCAGGAAATACAGAGAACACCACAAAGATTTTCCACAAGAAGAGCAACCCCAAGGCACATAATCGTCAGATTCAACAGGGTTGAAATAAAGGAGAGAATACTAAGGGCAGCCAGAGAGAAAGGTCGGGTCACCCACAAAGGGAAGCCCATCAGACTCACAGCAGATCTCTCGGCAGAAACACTACAAGCCAGAAGAGAGTGGGGGCCAATATTCAACATTCTTAAAGAAAAGAACTTTCAACCCAGAATTTCATATCCAGCCAAACTGAGCTTCAGAAGTGAAGGAAGAATAAAATCCTTTGCGAACAAGCAAGTACTCAGAGATTTTGTCACCACCAGGCCTGCTTTACAAGAGCTCCTAAAAGAGGCACTACACATAGAAAGGATGAACCAGTACCAGCCATTCCAAAATCACACTGAATGCTAAAGAGCTTCAACATAATGAAGAATCTACAACAACTAACAGGCAAAACAGCCACTTAGCATCAAAATGGCAGTATCAAATTCACACATAACAATATTAACCCTAAATGTAAATGGACTAAATGCACCAATCAAAAGACACAGACTGGCAAATTGGATAAAAAGCCAAAACCCATCAGTGTGCTGTATCCAGGAAACCCATCTCACATGCAAGGATACACAAAGGCTCAAAATAAAGGGATGGAGGAAGATTTACCAAGCTAATGGAAAGCAAAAAAAAGCAGGAGTTGCAATTCTCATCTCTGATAAAATAGACTTTAAAGTAACAAAGATCAAAAGAGACAAAGAAGGCCATTACATAATGGTAAAAGGATCGATACAACAAGAAGAGCTAACGATCCTAAACATATATGGACCCAACACAGGAGCACCCAGATACATAAGGCAAGTTCTTAATGACTTACAAAAGGACTTAGACTCCCACACAATAATAGTGGGAGACTTCAACACTCCACTGTCAATACTAGACAGATCAACCAGACAGAAAATCAACAAGGATACCCAGGGCTTGAACTCAGACCTGGAGCAAGCAAACCTGGTGGACATTTACAGAACTCTCCACCCCAAATCCACAGAATACACATTCTTCTAAGCACCACATCACACCTACTCTAAAATTGATCACATAATTGGAAGTAAAGCACTGCTCAACAAATGCAAAACAACAGAAATCATAACAAACAGCCTCTCAGACCATAGTGCAATCAAGTTAGAACTCAGAATTCAGAAACCGACCCAGAAACGCATAGCTTCATGGAAACTGAACAACTGGCTCTTGAATGTTGACTGGGTAAACAACGAAATGAAAGCAGAAATAATGAAGTTCTTCGAAACCAATGAGAACGAAGACACAACGTGCCAGAACCTCTGGGACACATTTAAAGCAGTCTCTAGAGGAAAGTATATAGCAATAAGTGCCCATATGAGGAGAATGGAGAGATCCAAAATTGACACCCTATCTTCAAAATTGAAAGAGCTAGAGGAGCAAGATCAAAAAAACTCAAAACCCAGCAGAAGACAAGAAATTACTAAGATCAGAGCTGAGCTGAAGGAGATTGAGACACGAAAAACCCTTCAAAAAATCAATAAATCCAATAGCTGGTTTTTTGAAAAGATCAACAAAATAGACAGACCACTAGCCAGATTGATGAAAAATAAAAGAGAGAACAACCAAATAGATGCAATAAAAAATGATAAAGGGGAAATCACCACAGATTCCACAGAAATTCAAACCATCATCAGAGAATATTACAAACAACTCTATGCACATAAACTAGTAAACCTGGAAGAAATGGATAAATTCCTGGACTCCTGTGTCCTCCCAAGCCTAAACCAGGAGGAAGCTGAAACTATGAATAGACCAATAACAAGGTCTGAAGTTGAGGCAGCAATTAACAGCCTACCACACAAAAAAAGCCCAGGTCCAGATGGGTTCACAGCCGAATTCTACCAGACACACAAGGAGGAGCTGGTACCATTCATTCTAAAACTATTTCAAACAATCCAAAAAGAGGGAATCCTTCCCAAATCATTTTATGAGACCAACATCATCCTGATACCAAAACCCGGCAGAGACCCAACGAGAAAAGAAAACTTCAGGCCAATATCCATGATGAACATAGATGCAAAAATCTTCAATAAAATATTGGCAAGCCGATTGCAACAGCAAATCAAAAAACTTATTCATCATGATCAAGTAGGATTCATCCCGGGGATGCAAGGCTGGTTCAACATACGCAAGTCTATCAACGTAATTCACCACATAAACAGAACCAAAAACAAAAACCACATGATTATCTCAATTGATGCAGAGAAGGCATTTGACAAAATTCAACAGCCCTTTATGCTAAAAACCCTCAATAAACTCGGTATCGATGGAACGTATCTCAAAGTAATAAAAGCTATTTATGACAAACCAACAGCCAATATCTTACTGAATGGGCAAAAACTGGAAGCATTCCCTTTGAAATCTGGTACTAGACAAGGATGCCCTCTCTCACCACTCCTATTCAATATAGTACTGGAAGTTCTAGCCAGAGCAATCAGGCAAGAAAAAGAAATAAAGGGTATTCAAATAGGAAAGGTGGAAGCCAAATTGTCTCTATTTGCAGACGACATGATAGTATACCTAGAAGACCCCATCGCCTCAGCCCAAAAACTCCTGAAACTGATAAACAACTTCAGCAAAGTCTCAGGATATAAAATCAATGTGCAAATATCACAAGCATTCGTCTACACCAATAACAGACTTAAAGAAAGCCAAATCAAGAGCGAACTGCCATTCGCAATTGCTACAAAAAGAATAAAATACCTTGGAATACAACTCACAAGGGACGTAAGGGACCTCTTCAAGGAGAACTACAAACCACTGCTCAACGAAATCAGAGAGGACACAAACAGATGGAGAAACATTCCATGTTCATGGTTAGGAAGAATTAATATCGTGAAAATGGCTATACTGCCCAAAGTAATTTACAGAATCAACGCTATCCCCATCAAGCTACCATTGACTTTCTTCACAGAACTGGAAAAAACCACCATGAACTTCATATGGAACCAAAAGAGAGCCCGCATAGCCAAGTCAATTCTAAGCAAAAAGAACACAGCGGGGGGCATCACACTACCGGATTTCAAACTATACTACAAGGCTACAGTAATCAAAACAGCATGGTACTGGTACCAAAACAGAGATATAGACCAATGGAACAAAACAGAGGCACCGGAGGCAACACAACATACATACAACTATACAATCTTTGATAAACCTGACAAAAACAAGCAATGGGGCAAGGATTCCATGTTTAACAAATGGTGTTGGGAAAACTGGCTAGCCATGTGCAGAAAGCAGAAACTGGACCCCTTCCTGACACCTTACACTAAAATTAACTCCAGATGGATTAAAGACTTAAACATAAGACCTGGCACCATAAAAACCCTAGAAGGAAATCTAGGCAAAACTATCCAGGACATAGGAGTAGGCAAGGACTTCATGAACAAAACACCAAGAGCATTGGCAACAAAAGCCAAAATAGACAAATGGAACCTAATGAAACTCCACAGCTTCTGCACGGCAAAAGAAACAGTCACTAGAGTGGATCGGCAACCAACAGAATGGGAAAAAATTTTCGCAGTCTACCCATCTGACAAAGGGCTGATATCCAGAATTTACAAACAACTCAAGCAGATTTACAGGAAAAAAACAAACAAGCCCATTCAAAAGTGGGCAAAGGATATGAACAGATACTTTACGAAAGAAGACATATATGAGGCCAACAATCATATGAAAAAATGCTCATCGTCACTGGTCATCAGAGAGATGCAAATCAAAACCACATTGAGATACCATCTCACGCCAGTTAGAATGGCGATCATTAAAAAATCTGGAGACAACAGATGCTGGAGAGGATGTGGAGAAAAAGGAACACTTTTACACTGTTGGTGGGAGTGTAAATTAGTTCAACCATTGTGGAAGACAGTGTGGCGATTCCTCAAGGCCTTAGAAATAGAAATCCCATTTGACCCAGCAATCCCATTACTGGGTATATATCCAAAAGACTATAAATCGTTCTACTATAAGGACACATGTACACGAATGTTCATTGCAGCACTGTTTACAATAGCAAAGACCTGGAATCAACCCAAATGCCCATTGATAATAGACTGGCTTGGAAAAATGTGGCACATATACACCATGGAATATTATGCAGCAATCAGAAATGATGAGTTCGTGTCGTTTGTAGGGACATGGATGAATCTGGAAAACATCATCCTCAGCAAACTGACACAAGAGCAGAAAATGAAACACCGCATATTCTCACTCATAGGTGGATGATGAAAAATGAGAACACATGGACATAGAAAGGGGAGTACTAAACACTGGGGTCTATTGGGGGGAAAAGGGGAGGGCCAGTGGGAGGGGGAGGTGGGGAGGGATAGCCTGGGGAGAAATGCCAAATGTGGGTGAAGGGGAGAAGAAAAGCAAAGCACACTGCCATGTGTGTACCTACGCAACTGTCTTGCATGCTCTGCTCATGTACCCCAAAACCTATAATCCAATAAAAAATTAAAAAAAAAAAAAAAAAACCTAAGAGTTTCTACAAAGCAAAACAAACAATCATTAGAGTGAACTGGTAAAAAAAACAGAATGGGAAAAATTTTTTGCAACCTACCCATCTGACCAAGGGCTAATATCCAGAATCTACAAAGAACTTAAACAAATTTACAAAAAAAAAAAAAACCCCATCTAAAAGTGGGTCAAGGACATGAACAGACATTTTTCAAAAGGAGACATTTATGCAGCCAACAAACATATGAAAAAGTGCTCTTCATTACTGGTCATTAGAGAAATGCAAATCAAAACCGCAATGAGATACCATCTTAATGCCAGTTAGGATGATGATCATTAAAAAATCTGGAGACAACAGATGCTGAAGAGAATGTGGAGAAATAGGAACACTTTTACATTGTTGGTGGGAGTGTAAATTAGCTCAACCATTGTGGAAGACAGTGTGGTGATTCCTCAAGGATCTAGAAATAGAAATACCATTTTACCCAGCAATCCCATTACTAGGTATATACTGAAAGAATTATAAATCGTTCTATTATAAAGACAAATGCACACATATGTTCACTGCTCAGTCACTGTTTACAATAGCAAAGATTGGAACCAACCCAAATGCCCATCAATGATAGACTGGTTAAAGCTGGCAGAAGACAATAACTAAGATCAGAGCAGAAATGAAGGAGATAGAGACAAAAACCACTTTGAAAAATCAATAAATCTAGGAGCTGGTATTTTGAAGACATCAACAAACTAGACAGACCACTAGCCAGATTAATAAAAAGAAAAGACAAAATAATCAAATAGATGCAACGAAAAACGATAAAAGGGATATCACCACCTATTCCACAGAAATACAAATTATCATCAGAGATTACTACAAACAACTCTATGCACATAAACCAATAAACATGGAAGAAATTGATAAATTCCTGGACACTTGCACCCTCCCAAGTCTTAACCAGGAAGAAGGTGAAACCCTGAATAGACCAATAAAAAGGGCTGAAGTTGAGGCAGAAATTAATAGCCTACAAACCAAAAAAAAGTCCAGGTCCAGATGAGTTCACAGCCTAATTCTACCAGACGTATGAAGAGGAGCTGGTACCACTCCTTCTGAAACTATTCCAAACAATCCAAAAAGAGGGAGTCCTTCCCAAATCATTTTATGAAGCCAATATCCTGATACCAAAACCTGGCAGAGACTCAACAAGAAAAGAAAACTTCAGGCCAATATCCATGATGAACATAGATGCAAAACTCTTCAATAAAATACTGGCAAACTTACTGCAACAGCACATCATAAAGCTTATCCAACAGAATCAAGTAGGGTTCATCCTGGGGATGCAAGGCTGGTTCAACATATGCAAGTTCATAAATGTAATCCATCATGTAAACAGAACCAAAGACAAAAACCACATGATTATCTCAATAGATGCAGAGAAGGCCTTCAACAAATTTCAACAGCCCATTATGCTAAAAACTCTCAATAAACTAGGTATCAATGGAATGTATCTCAAAATCATAAAAGCTATTTACGACAAACCCACAGCCATTATCATACTGAATGGGCAAAAACTGGAAGCATTCCCTTTGAAATCTGGCACTAGACAAGGATCCCCTCTCTCACCACTCTGATTCAACATAGTCTTGGAAGTTCCAGCCAGAGCAATCAGGTAAGAAAAAAAAAATAAAGGGTATTCAATAGGAATCTGGAGAACATCATTCTCAGCAAACTGACACAAGAACAGAAAATGAAATACCACATATTCTCACTCATAGGCAGGTGATGAAAAATGAGAACACATGGACACAGGCAGGGGAGTACTAAACACTGGGGTCTATTGGGGGAAAAGGGGAGGGCCAGCAGGGGGTGGGGGAGCTGGGGAGGGATAGCCTGGGGAGAAATGCCAAATGTGGGTAGAGGAGAGAAAGGAAGCAAAACACACTGCCATGTGTGTACCTATGCAACTGTCTTGCATGTTCTGCACATGTACCCCAAAACCTAAAATGCAATAAAAAATTTTTTTTAAAAAAGGAGGAAGTAAAATTGTCTCTATTTGTAGATGACATGATTGTATAATTAGAAGACATCATCATCTCAGCCCAAAATCTCCTGAAACTGATAAGCAACTTCAGCAAAGTCTCGAGATACAAAATCAATGTGCAGAAATCAAAAGCATTCCTATACACCAATAGCAGACATAAAGAGAGCCAAATAAGAATGAACTGCCATTCACAGTTGCTACAAAGAGAATAAAATACCTAGGAATAAAACTAACAAAGGATGTAAAGGACCTCTTCAAGGAGAACTACAAACCACTGCTCAAGGAAATAGAGTACAAACAGATGGAAAAACATTCCATGCTCATAGGAAGAATCAATATTGTAAAAATGGCCATACTGCCCAAAATAATTTATAAATTCAATGTTATCCCCATCAAGCTACCTATGACCCTCTTCACAGAACTGGAAAAAAACACCTTAAACTTCATGTGGAACCAAAAGAGGGCCCTCATAACCAAGACAATCCTGAGCAAAAGGAAAAAAACTGGAGGCATCATGCTACCTGACTTCAAACTTCACTACAAGGCCACAAATTAAAAGAGTATGATACTGGTACCAAAACAGAAATAGAGACCAATGAAACAGAACAGAGACCTCAGAGGCAATGCCACACATCTACAACCAACTGATCTTTGGCAAACCTGACAAAGACAAGCAATGGGAAAAGGATTCCCTGTTTATTAAATGGTGTAAGGAAAACTGGCTAGCCATGTGCAGAAAGCAGAAACTGGACCCCTTCCTGACACCTTACACTAAAATTAACTCCAGATGAATTAAAGAATTTTCAAATACCTGTTTAAAGATCATTTATGGATATGTCTGTGAGAGTATTTCTGAAGAAATTAATATTTAAATTGGCAGACGTAGTAGAGCAGATTGCTCTCCTCAATCTGGTTGGGCATCACCCTTTCAGAGCCTAAACAGAACAAAGAAGTGGAGAAAGGGAGAATTCTTTCTTTCTTTCTTCTCTTTCTCTTCTCTCTCTCTCCCTCCCTCTCCCTATTTCTATCTTCTTTTCTTCCTTTCTTTGTCTCTCCTTTCTTTCCTTTCTTTCTTTCATTCTTTTTCTTTTCTCTCTATCATATATATATACACACACATAAATATAAATATATATTTATATACACAAACATATACATATGTATTATATGTATAAATAATTCCTACTGGTTCTATTTTTCTAAAGAATTCTAACAAATATAGGTTGTACCTAACAAAGAACAGAAGTTAAAAGAAAAGGCCCACATGCAAAACTGCCTATATTTGAATCCCAGCTACATTCCACCTTGGAAATATGTGACTTTAGCAAGTTATGTGACTTCTCAATGATTCAGTTATCTTTTCTGTAAAACACGGTAATTATACCGTTGTTATGAATACTAAATTATTGTGTATATATATGTAATATATACATATAATAAACATAAATTTATTTTAAAGTTCCTGCTGGCACTATGAAGTATCAGATAAAATACTGTTTTTACAAATAATGGTTGCTTTTCAAAATCTAATACTGTAAACTACATTAGTAATAAAAATGGCATTGGAATTATGTCATATAGGTCGAGATAAAATTGTAAGAATCAGCAAAAACATTTCTTTTTTTTTTTAATTGCATTTTAGGTTTGGGGGTACATGTGAAGAACATGCAAGACTGTTGCATAGGTACACACGTGGCAGTGTGATTTGCTGCCTTCCTCCCCTTCACCTATATCTATTTCTCCCCATACTATCTCAACCCAACTCCCCACCCACTGCTGTCCCTCCCCTATTCCCCCCAACCGACCCCTGTGTGTAATGCTCCCCTCCCTGTGTCCATGTGTTCTCATTGTTCAACACTGCCTATGAGTGAGAACATGTGGTATTTCATTTTCTGTTCTTCTGTCAGTTTGCTGAGAATGATAGTTTCCAGGTTCATCCATGTCCCTACAAAGGACATGAACTCATCATTTTTGATTGCTGCATAATATTCCATGATGTATATGTGCCACATTTTCCCTGTCCAGTCTATCATCGATGGGCATTTGGGTTGGTTCCAGGTCTTTGCTATTGTAAACAGTGCTGCAGTGAACATTCGTGTGCACGTGTCCTTATAGTAGAACAATTTATAGTCCTTTGGATATATATACCCAGAAATGGGATTGCTGGGTCAAATGGAATTTCTATTTCTAGGTCCTTGAGGAATCGCCACACTGTCTTCCACAATGGATGAACTAATTTACACTCCCACCAGAAGTTGAAAAGTGCTCCTATTTCTCCACATCCTCTCCAGCATCTGTTGTCTCCAGATTTTTTAATGATTGCCATTCTAACTGGCGTGATATGGTATCTCAATGTAGTTTTGATCTGCATTTCTCTGATGACCAGTTATGATGAGCATTTTTTCATATGTTTGTTGTCCTCATGTATCTCTTCTTTTGTAACGTGTCTGTTCATATCCTTTGCTCATTTCTGAATGGGCTTGTTTGTTTGTTTTTTCTTGTAAATCAGTTTGAGCTCCTTGTAAATTCTGGATATCAGCCCTTTGTCAGATGGGTAAAATGCAAAAATTTTTTCCCATTCTGTTTCTTAACGTTAGAATGCTTGCATAGACATGGTGCCTTTTCCCCTTGAATTGTTCTCTATAAATCCAAATTTCCCTTATAAATAGAATAAATTATTTCATTATAGTCTATTACAATTTATAGTGTTGTATTTTATACTGGCTGCTTCCCCATTATCTAGAAAATTAATTCGAATTTAGACATGGTGAATGGCTTTAAGCTCCTGAAGTTCAGCTTCCTACTCACGGCAGAAAATCTATCTTAGAGCATTCCTGAAAATTAAATTATATAGCTTATGCTTGGATTATTTTAGTGATAAGAAGCCTCCTGGAGGGGGACTCAAGAAGGCGCAGCGAGAAAAACCCAGGATTGAAGCTCTCAGTGAATGCGCGAAGAGGGTGAGTGAGGGTCGCATTTCCAGATGGATCTTTGTTGCCCACAGAATGGGGAAATTCCCAGGTTTAAAAGAGATGTGGGATGCCAGGCAGAGGTTTTGGCTGGTGCAGCTGGCGGCCGGTGCAGTAGCGCAGCGGCACTATACAACACTCCGCACAAAGCGCACTGTCCGGGTGCCCTGTTGAACCAGCAATCTGAGACTTGAGAGGGCTGAACTTGAGACTGAAAGAGACTTGACCAGTGAGCCAGGCCAGGAGATTCCAGGGAAACAGCGTTTGGGGTAGTGCAGTGGGACAACAAAACAGCGATTCCAAACGCTCTGGGTAGAGAGGTTCCCTTAGGGCACAGCTGAACCCAGGATGGTGCAGCTCTGTGGGAGAGGGGTGTCGGCCATTACCGAGGCAATCCACCCCTACTGAGGTACACGCCCATTGCAGACGCAGCCTGCCATTGCCAAGGCAACGTGATACAACAGAGAGACTCCACCATAGGGAGTAGCACGTGGCAGCAGGGCAGAGACCGCGGCAGCAGGGCAGAGCCTGCAGCAGCAGGGCAGAGCCTTCATCAACAGGGCGAACCTCACACCAGCAGGGCGGAACGTCGGCAGGCAAATAGTGACTAGACTGCCTCCTAGCTGGGCAGGACAGCACAATGGACACTCACAAAGAAAGCCCCAACCCCCCCAGACAGAGCATCTTAGAAAAAAAGGGTTTTTTTATGAGTTCAGCTGCAGCAGAATTAAACGTAGCAGCCTAACAGCCCTGAATGAACAACAGAGCTCACAGCTCAGCCCTTGAACTCCTATAAAGTACAGACTGTCTCCTCAAGCAGCTCCCTGACCCCTCTATATCCAAAAGACTGACAGTTGGCAGGCATCATTGTGGGACAAAGATAGCAGAAAAAGAACCTGGTAGCATCCCTCACTGTTCCGCAGTGCTATAGGTGCACCCCAGACAAGCAGGGCCTGGAGTGGACTTCAGCAGTCATACAGTGGAGGGGCTAGACTGGTAGAAGGAAAACCAAGTAACAGAAATACTTCATCATCAACAATCTGGGCATCCGCTCAGAGACCCAATCTAAAAGTCAGCAACTACACAAACGACAGGTGAATAAATCCACAAAGATGGGAAGAAACCAGCACAAAAAGGAGGAAAACATCCAAAACCAGAACACCTCGCCTCCTACAAAGAAACAAAACTCCTCACCAGCAAGGGAACAAAGTTGGATGGAGAGTGACTGTGACGAAATGATGGAATTAGACTTCAGAAGGTGAATAATGAGAAACTTTTGTGAGCTAAAAGAACATGTTTTAAATCAATGCAAAGAAACTAAGAACCTTGAAAAAAGATTTGAGGAAATGATAACAAGAATGGATAACTTAGAGAGGAATATGAATGAATTAAAGGAGCTGAAAAACACAATACGAGAACTTCGCAAAGCATGCACAAGATTCAACAGCCAAATTGGCCAAGCAGAAAAAAGAATACCAGAAGTCGAAGATAACTCAATGAAATAAAATGAGAAACCAAGATCAGAGAAAAACGTGCAAAAAGGAATGAATAAAGTCTCCAAGAAATGTGGGACTATGTGAAGAGACCTAACCTACGTTTGATAGGTGTACCAGAATGTGACGAAGAGAATGAATCCCAGATGGAAAATACTCTTCAGGACATTATCCAGAAAAATGTCCCCCACCTAGAGAGACAGGCCTACACTCAAATGCAGGAAATACAGAGAACACCACAAAGATATTCCACAAGAAGAGCAACCCAAAGGCACATAATCATCAGATTCAACAAGGTTGAAATAAAGGAGAAAATACTAAGGGCAGCCAGAGAGAAAGATCGGGTCACCCACAAAGGGAAGCTCATCAGACGCACAGAAGATCTCTCGGCAGAAACACTACAAGCCAGAAGAGAGTGGGGGCCAATATTCAACATCCTTAAAGAAAAGAACTTTCAAACCAGAATTTCATATCCAGCCAAACTGAGCTTCAGAAGTGAAGGAAAAATAAAATCCGTTGCGAACAAGCAAGTACTCAGAGATTTTGTCACCACCAGGCCTGCTTTACAAGAGCTCCTGAAAGAGGCACTACACATAGAAAGGAACAACCAGTACCAGCCATTCCAAAATCACACTAAATGCTAAAGAGCATCAACATAATGAAGAATCTACAACAACTAATGGGCAAAACAGCCAGCTAGCATCAAAATGGCAGTATCAAATTCACACATAACAATATTAACCCTAAAGATAAATGGACTAAATGCACCAGTCAAAAGACACAGACTGGCAAACTGGATAAAAAACCAAAACCCATCAGTGTGCTGTATCCAGGAAACCCATCTCACAGGCAAGGATACACAAAGGCTCAAAATAAAGGGATGGAGGAAGATTTACCAAGCAAATGGAGAGCAAAAAAAAAGCATGAGTTGCAATTCTCATCTCTGATAAAATAGACTTTAAAGCAACAAAGATCAAAAAAGACAAAGAAGGCCATTACATAATGGTAAAAGGATCAATATAACAAGAAGAGCTAACGATCCTAAACATATATGGACCCAATACAGGAGCACCCAGATATATACGGCATGTTCTTAATGACTTACAAAGAGACTTAGACTCCCACACAATAATAGTGGGAGACTTCAACACTCCACTGTCAGTAATAGACAGATCAACCAGACAGAAAATCAACAAGGATATCCAGGGCTTGAACTCAGACCTGAAACAAGCAAACCTGATAGACATTTATAGAACTCTCCACCCCAGATCCACAGAATATACATTCTTCTAAGCACCACATCACACCTACTCTAAAATTGACCACATAATTGGAAGTAAAGCACTCCTCAGCAAATGCAAAACAACTGAAATCATAACAAACAGTCTCTCAGACCATAGTGCAATCAAGTTAGAATTCAGAATTCAGAAACCAACTCAGAACCGCACAGCTTCATGGAAACTGAACAACTGGCTCTTGAATGTTGACTGGATAAACAATGAAATGAAGACAGAAATAAAGAAGTTCTTCAAAACCAATGAGAACGAAGACACAACATGCCAGAATCTCTGGGACACATTTAAAGCAGTCTCTAGAGGAAAATATATGGCAATAGTGCCCATATGAGGAGAATGGAGAGATCCAAAATTGACACCCTATCATCAAAATTGAAAGAGCTAGAGGACAAGATAAAAAAAAACTCAAAACCTAGCAGAAGACAAGAAATAACTAAGATCAGAGCTGAACTAAAGAAGATAGAAACACGAAAAACCCTTCAAAAAATCAATAAATCGAAGAGCTGGGTTTTTGGAAAGATCAACAACATAGACAGACCACTAGCCAGACTGATAAAAAAAAAGAGAGAACAACCAAATAGATGCAATAAGAAATAATAAAGGTGAAATCATCACAGATTCCACAGAAATTCTAACCATTATCAGAGAATATTACAAACAACTCTATGCACATAAACTAGTAAACCTGGAAGAAATGGATAAATTCCTGGACTCCTGTGTCTTCCCAAGCCTAAACCAGGAGGAAGCTGAAACTATGAATAGACCAATAACAAGGTCAGAAGTCGAGGTAGCAATTAAGAGCCTACCACAGAAAAAAGCCCAGGTCCAGATGGGTTCACAGCCGAATTCTACCAGACACACAAAAAGGAGCTGGTACCATTCCTTCTGAAACTATTCCAAATAATCCAAAAACAGGGAATCCTTTCCAAATCATTTTATGAGACCAATATCATCCTAATACCAAAACCTGGCAGAGACCCAACAAGAAAAGAAAACTTCAGGCCAATATCCATGACGAACATAGATGCAAAAATCTTCAATAAAATATTGGCAAGCCGATTGCAACAGCAAATCAAAAAACTTATCCATCATAATCAAGTAGGATTCATCCTGGGGATGCAAGGCTGGTTCAACATATGCAAGTCTATAAACGTAATTCACCACATAAACAGAAACAAAAACAAAAACCACATGATTATCTCAATTGACGCAGAGACGGCATTTGACAAAATTCAACAGCCCTTTATGCTAAAAAGCCTCAATAAACTCGGTAACCGATGGAACGTATCTCAAAGTAATAAAAGCTATTTATGACAAACCAACAGCCAATATCATACTGAATGGGCAAAAACTGGAAGCATTCCCTTTGAAATCCGGCACTAGACAAGGATGCCCTCTTTCACCACTCCTATTCAATATAGTACTTGATGTTCTAGCCAGAGCAATCAGGCAAGAAAAAGAAATAAAGGGCATTCAAGTAGGAAAGGTGGAAGCCAAATTGTCTCTATTTGCAGACGACATGATAGTATACCTAGAAGACCCCATCGCCTCAGCCCAAAAACTCCTGAAACTGATAAGCAACTTCAGCAAAGTCTCAGGATATAAAATCAATATGAAAAAATCACAAGCCTTCCTCTACACCAATAACAGACTTAAAGAAAGCCAAATCAAGAACGAACTGCCATTCACAATTGCTACAAAAAGAATAAAATACCTAGGAATACAACTCACAAGGAACGTAAGGAACCTCTTCAAGGAAAACTACAAACCACTGCTCAACGAAATAAGAGAGGACACAAACAGATGGAGAAACATTCCATGTTCATGGTTAGGAAGAATTAATATCATGAAAATGGCTATACTGCCCAAAGTAATTGACAGAATCAAAGCTATCTCCATCAAGCTACCACTGACTTTCTTCACAAAACTGGAAAAAACCACCATGAACTTCATATGGAACCAAAAGAGAGCTCGCATAGCCAAGTCAATTCTAAGCAAAAAGAACACAGCGGGGGGCATCACACTACCGGATTTCAAACTATACTACAAGGCTACAGTAATCAAAACAGCATGGTACTGGTACCAAAACAGAGATATAGACCAATGGAACAAAACTGAGGCATCGGAGGAAACACAACATATCTACAACCATACAATCTTTGATAAACCTGACAAAAACAAGCAATGGGGAAAGGATTCCCTGTTTAACAAATGGTGTTGGGAAAACTGGCTAGCCATGTGCAGAAAGCAGAAACTGGACCCCTTCCTGACACCTTACACTAAAATTAGCTCCAGATGGATTAAAGACTTAAACATAAGACCTGACACCATAAAAACCCTAGAAGGAAATCTAGGCAAAACCATCCAGGACATAGGAGTAGGCAAGGACTTCATGAACAAAACACCAAAAGCATTGGCAACAAAAGCCAAAATAGACAAATGGGACCTAATCAAACTCCACAGCATGGCAAAAGAAACAGTCACTAGAGTGCATCAGCAACCAACAGAATGGGAAAAAATTTTTGCACTTTACCCATCTGACAAAGGGCTGATATCCAGAATTTACAAAGAACTCAAACAGATTTACAGGAAAAAAACAAACATGCCCATTCAAAATTGGACAAAGGATATGAACAGACACTTTATGAAAGAAGACATATATGAGGCCAACAATCATATGAAAAAATGCTCATCATCACTGATCATCAGAGAGATGCAAATCAAAACCACATTGAGATACCATCTCATGCCAGTTAGAATGGCGATCATTAAAAAATCTGGAGACAACAGATGCTGGAGAGGACGCGGAGAAAGGAACACTTTTACACTGTTGGTGGGAGTGTAAATTAGTTCAACCATTGTGGAAGACAGTGTGGCGATTCCTCAAGGCCTTAGAAATAGAAATTCCATTTGATCCAGCAATCCCATTACTGGGTATATATCCAAAGGACTATAAATCGTTCTACTATAAGGACACATGCACACGAATGTTCATTGCAGCACTGTTTACAATAGCAAAGACCTGGAATCAACCCAAATGCCCATTGATGATAGACTGGATTGCGAAAATTTGGCACATATACACCATGGAATATTATGCAGCAATCAGAAATGATGAGTTTGTGTCATTTGTAGGGACATGGATGAATCTGGAGAACATCATTCTCAGCAAACTGACACAAGAACAGAAAATGAAATACCGCATATTCTCACTCATAGGCGGGTGATGAAAAATGAGAACACATGGACACAGGGAGGGGAGTACTAAACACTGGGGTCTATTGGGGGGAAAAGGGGAGGGCCAGTGGAGGGGGGAGCTGGGGAGGGATAGCCTGGGGAGAAATGCCAAATGTGGGTGAAGGGGAGAAAGGAAGCAAAACACACTGCCATGTGTGTACCTATGCAACTGTCTTACATGTTCTGCACATGTACCCCAAAATCTAAAATGCAATAAAAAATTTAAAAAAAAAGAAGCCTCCTAACTCTAGAGGCAACTCTTCCATTGAAAGGCAAATTTGAAATTTGAAATTTTCCATACTTTCTTAGGATTTTCTTTTCCTAATTTTCACACGTTTTTGTTGGGACTTGACTAGCTTCATTCAGATTTGAAGATCAGTACAAAAGCTCCTTTTATATGCATTAGATCTACTCAGAATTATATATACACACACATACACACAAACATAAAAATAATTATATATATCTACTTTGAAATATATATGCACATATGTATAATTTTAGATCTATATATACAAATATATATAATACCACTCAGTCATACCATATTTGTAATTTGAACAAGCTTCACATATATACACATACATGTAATTATATATATATTATACACATATATAATGCTTATATATATAATACATATGTAAAACAGTTATTTTGTCTTTGAAGTTATCATAACACTATGTTACCACAATAGGCAAAATATAGTTTTAAAAACATATAGCTATTATTTTTAATGGTACCTGTGAAATCTCAAAGTTTTATATTACACACAAATAAAATAATTGGAAATTAATATGATTTGTTATAATTGTATTTGGATTTCATAAAGAGTGCCACTGTGTACCTTCCTGCCTTGCCAATATACTATAAACTATGCATGTTGAATGCTTTGTAAACTTTTCTCTATATTGAAGACGTTTATATTAACATCTGCACCACCATTAGCAATGAAATTTATGTAGAATTTTTTAAGCAATTGTGATATAGGGAAAACTACTAGTTAAACTTCATTACAATTATCTATGACTATTTTTCTCCCTTGCTAGACAGAAGCTATTTGAGGAGAAGGATTGAGTCTTACTCATTTATTCACGTATTCAAAGCACATTGTCTGCCACATAGTTTGTGCTCAAAAAGCAAAACAATGAATAAATGAACAAACAAATGAACTGTCTGAGTTTTATTCCTGTTTACACTATTTTCTGTTTTTCTTTTTTTAATTGCCTTAGCTTCAGTTTTCTCCCTTATCAATAAGGATAGTAACAGTTAACTGAAAAGCTAGTTCTAAGAATCTAAAACTGTATGTGAAATGTTTTGAAAACAAAATTTATATTCCAATGTAAAATATTTATATTTAATCAGTAATGTATTTAAATTAAGCTCTTTTTGTCTTTGTGGCTGTTATCTATCCCGCTCTAATCTACTGTCCCATTTTCTTGGATAATTTCAGGACATGGATTATTTTATTATACCACTCTATCAAACATTATTCTTGGATAGTTCAGTATTACTGCTAATGGCCCTTCTAAACCTGGGCTTGATATTAACCTGTCTATTACAACTGTAGGCATGACTATATATTTCAACCTTGTTTTGCCCACCAGTCATTCCGTATTTTGACTTTGAACAAACTTCAAGTGACTTCACTTGTCTCCTTCCTCTTTTGAGAATTGGTTCTGGTTATCTACTGCTGCATAAACAACCACCTCAAGAAACCTAAGGTCTTGAAATAACTATAATAATTTACTTTGTTCAAAAATTTGCACTTGAGCATGACTAAGTGGGAAAGGCTCATCTCAGCTCCGTATGGCATCAGTTGGGGCACCTTAACTGGAAGGTGGAGGATCCACTTCAAAATACTCAATATGGCTGGCAAGCCCATACTGGCTGTTGTCTGGGAGCTCAGCTAGGATTGAGGAGTTGGGGACTCAGTTCATCTCTGCATGGACCTCTCCATGGCTGCTGGGCTTCTGTACAGCATGTTGGCTAGGTTTAAGAATAGACATTCTGAGAGAATTATTCATAAGTACAAGAACTTGTTATGGTCTAGTCTAAGAAGTCACATAGCAACTCTTTTTCCATACACTATTAGTCAGAGTAGTACTATAGGTCCACCCACGGGACTGGAAACAGACATCGCTACTTGATGAAAGCAGTGTCAACATTGCATTGTGTGAAGAACACACAGAATCTTTAGAAAACACAATATGCCACCACTCTCTGGCAATATTTCACATTTCTCCCACATATAAAATACAAGCAACCCCATGAAGACTCCCAACTTCAACTCATTAAAGTGTTAATTAAAAGTCTAGGACTCTGATATCTAATTCTGATTCAGTTGAGGATGACACTGTGTTTTGGTGATTCTTCTATTATAGCTCTTTGCATGTGTTTATTTCCATCTAAAGACCTTGAACTAAAGAGGCAAATTATCTGCCCACATATATGCAACAAACTAATGGTAGACAGGAATAGTATAAATGCTTTAAACACTACTGTTCAAAAAAAGAAAAACAGGAAAGACAGCATTCAAAGGTTTGTAGCAATTCAGATTTAGATGGGCAAATGTTGCAAGTTCATAGATAAGGGTTCAGTCCCACTCTCTTGGAGTTGTTTAGTAGGTTTCATGACTTTACCCTGTGGACTCTTGGTTCTGTCCTCAGAGTCATCCTTCCTTTGCCATAAAAAGTAGCCCATGCTTACAGCTAAAGAGCTGTATTGGTCATTTCCCTCCTGTAGAAATCTGAGAGTCCAAAGGCCTCTTTTCATTTTATACACTGTTTGTACCTTTTAGGCCAAGCTGATAAAATTATTGTTTTAAGTTATGTGAGCTTTCATCGATTTATAAATCACTCCATTATGCAAAGCCGCAACATGAGATGTTTGGGATAAGCTCTATTACATATATTATCTATATAGAGATATAAAATCTATTTATAGTAGTCTCCTCTTATCCACAGGGATACATTCCAAGAACTCCAGTATATGCCTGAAATCAAGGATAGTATCAAACCCTACATATATTTTTTCCTATGTATACATATCCATAATAAAGTTTAGTTTCTAAATTAGGCAGAGTAACATTGACAATAGTACCTAATCATAAAATAGAGCAATTACAACAATATATTGTTATAAAAGTTGTGTGACTATGGTCTCTCTCTCTCAAAATATTTTACTGTACTTGATGCTGGTAACTGAGACCATGAAAAGTGGAACCACAAAAATAAAGGAGACTACTGTATTTTCAATTATCCTTGACACTTAACTTCTCATCTCAAGAAATAAACAAAGTCCACTTTCTGCTTTGAGGCTTACCACTCTATTTTAGACTTTAATTCTATTACCCTAATTTATGTTCTAAAATACCACTTCATCAGATTTCTCCTTCCCACTCCACCTTGCATATTCATTCTTTCCTTTTTGTTTGTTTGTTTTTGTTGTTTTTTTGTTGTTGTTTTTTGACACAGTTGCATTTTACTACCTCCACATTTTGAAGCAGTTCATTACCAGCATAGTGCTTTGGGAGCATTTTTCTTTTCAATAAATGAAAGCATTTCTTTAAGAAAAAGGCACATATTCCTTGAATATCTAAGAAAAGCTCCCCATCCGTCCCCTCCCTTTTTGAGGGAGCAGCCCCTGTGGGAACTCATACCAGTACCCCAGAAACATTCAGCAAAGCAATCATTAATCTCCCTGACCCCTCGCCGCGCTTCCCCAGCAGCTGAGATGAAGACATTCCACACAGGTCATTTGATCTTGAGGTCCTTTAAGGCTGACTCCAAGCTCTTCACATCCCAGATACTCATGCCACCGTCCATGCCAGTGGTGCAGAACTGTGAGCACTTGGCCTTGCCCCGCTGAGCACCGAGATCTGGCTGACGCTATTCTTTTTTATTTTCTTTTTTGAGATGGAGTTTCGCTCTTGTTACCCAGGCTGGAGTGCAATGGCGCGATCTCGGCTCACCACAACCTCCGCCTCCTGGGTTCAGGCAATTCTCCTGCCTCAGCCTCCTGAGTAGCTGGGATTACAGGCATGCGCCACCATGCCCAGCTAATTTTTTGTATTTTTAGTAGAGAGGGGGTTTCACCATGGTGACCAGGATGGTCTCGATCTCTTGACCTCATGATCCACCCGTTTCGGCCTCCCAAAGTGCTGGGATTACAGGCGTGAGCCACCGCGCCCAGCGACGCTATTCTTGTGCAGCGAGTCCAGGCTGGAGCCCGCGGCCGTGCTGCCCTCGGAGCTCGCCTTCTTGTCAAGGTTCTGGAAGTGCTCGCTAGAAGTCAAGCCGCACTGTGAGCTCAGCTTGGCCGCCTGCCGAAGCTCAGCGTCCCGGCAGCGGCGTCGTAGGTGAACAGCACCGGGAAGCAGTCGTGGCTCGCTGCCACCAGGCTGTTTTCTGTGATGAAGGTCAGCGCCAGCAGCGGCAGTGTTTCAGAGGCCAGGGTTGCGACGGCCACCTTCTTCTCGGCATCAGCCAGGCACACGGTGCAGTCGTGGCTCACCCAGGCCACGCGGCTCCCGTTGGCTGAGAAGCAGACGTCATGTCCCCAGTCGCAGCTACTGCTGGACTCAAACATCAGCTCCCCAAAGGGCATCTTGGAGCCCCATGGGGTGGGTGCCGGCTGCTCCTCCACCTCCTTGATGTAGGCTGAAAAGATTCGGCACTTGAAGTCGCAGGAGCCGGCAGCCAGCAGCACATTGTTGGGGTGCCAGCCTAGGGTGAGGACGGTGGAGCCGATGGGCTTCTTGATTTGCTTGCAAACCCACCAGTCATTCTCCTGGGCCAGCAACGAGAACAAGTTCCCTGTGAGCAGCAGCTCCCGTGTCATCTCCATTCTCTCCTTTTCTAATGAAGCTTTTCCTAGTCTTCAATTCTTTAGTACTCAAAAAGTGAATTATTTTATTCTAACTCAGAAAATTAATAATCTGTACATCTATACATGGAATTATTTTATCTATATCCTTCTTACCAAATATTATCCTCAAATTATACATAATTTACTCTATACATATATTTATATATCACTTATATAAATATAAATATTTATATGTAATATACATAAAAATAAACATTATATATAAATTATCCAAAGAAGCAAAATAATTTGAGATTGAAAACTAATAAAGTTAGTTCATTTTTAATAATAATATTTCTATCATTTTGATGAAAGATATAGAATCAACAAATCCCCAAAACTGATCTGACCAGCTTTTGCCCACTCTCAGAATTATCCTGCATTTTATCACCTCAGAAGAATTTATGGCAGCTATAGAAAAATGATCAAAAAAGTAACACATTTATTGCAGAGGGTTAACAGCACTCAGCAAGAGTGATGAACTGCATTTTGAAAAACTTTCTAGTACTTCTGAGCTAGAATATTATAAGTCACTGAGAAAGCAGAATAAATTATTAATTTTTACACAACAGTGATTTTTTACATCAAAGGTATTATTTATGTTTATTGAAAAAGTGAAAAAAACTACCTTCATGAGATATGTTCAATTAACTTCTAAGATAAATTATGCTTGTTTCCTAAAATAATTTCCTGTGGGAATGTGATACAGAAATCACAGTGTTATTTTCATGAGTAATAATCTATGCTTTCTGAGTAAAGTAAGTCTCAGTACCTGATAGGTTAAGCCTACAAATGTTGTCTTTCATGCTACGCATTGCTGAGTGTATCATTCATTTAAATATTTGGTTTCTAATGAAAATTGTGCTGTACACATCAACTGATTTTCTTCATTTAAAATCTGAAAATAATATCTTAGCATTTAAATATTTTGCTGTAACATTTAAACCATTTAAACTATTTAAATTAAATTATTTAATTTTATTGTTTAAATATTTAAATTTTTAAATATATTTTTGACTTACTTTAAAGCAGTATATGTTCACATAGAAAACATAATTTTAAAAAATTAAAAACCAAAACATAAATAAAATGTTTAATAAGCCTAAGGCCATTAATCAAATACAGGCTTACCTCATTTTATTATGCTTTACAGATACTGTTTGTCTTTTGTTTGTTTTTTACAAACTGAAGATTTGTGGCAACCTTGCATTAGCAAGTCTATCAGCTATTTGTGCCGTTTTTCTATGAGCATGTGCTCCCTTCATGTCTCAGTGTCACATTTTGGTAATTCTCTCAATAGTTCAAACTTTTCCATTATTACTATATCTGTTACAATGAACTGTGATCAGCAACCTTTGACATTACTGTTGTGATTCTTTAAGGGCAACACAAACCACGTACATATAAAATGACAAACTTAATCTATAAATATGTGTGTTCCTGTGGCTCCACTAACCAGACATCCTCCCATCTCTCTCCCTCTCCTCAGACATCTCTATTCCATAAAACATAACAGTGCTGAAATTAGTCTAATTAATAACCCAACAATGATCTTTTAGTGTTCAAGTGAAAGGAAGAGTCATGGGTCTCTCACTTTAAATCAAAAGCTATAAATGATTAAGCTTAGTGAGGAAAGCACATTGAAAGGAAAAACAAGCCATTAGCTAGACCTCTTGCACCAGTTACCCAAGTGTAAATGCAAAAGAAAATAAAGTTCTTGAAGAAAATTTAAAGTGCAACTGCAGTAAATGCACAAATCAAAAGAAAGTTGTTAGGCCATTCTTGCATTGCTATAAAAATATACCTGTGGCTGGGTAATTTATAAATAAAAGACGTCTAATTGGGTCACAGTTCTGCAAGCTGTACAGCATGACACTGACATCTGCTTCACTTTGGGGAGGTTCCAGGGAGTTTTACTCATGGCAGAAGGCAGGAACAGGCATGTCACATGGTGGGAGCAGCACAAGGTAGCACAGGGACATTGCCACACACTTTTAAACAACCAGATCTCATGAGAATTAATTCTCTATTGTGAGGACAGCACCAAGCCAGAATGGATCCTCCTTCATGACCCAAACACTTCTCACCAGGCCCCACCTCCAAAATGAGATTTAGAGGGTACAACTAAATTATATCATTCTACACTCTGCTCCCCAAATCTCATGTCCTTCTCACATTGCAAAATACAATCATGCCTTCCAATAAGTTCCCAAACTCATAACTCATTTTAGCATCACTCAAAAGTCCCAAGCCCCAAGTCCAAAGTCTCATCTGGACAAGGACTCCTTCCACCTATGAGCGTGTAAAATCAAAAACAGGTAGTTACTTCAAAGATACACTGTAAATTCAGGAATTGAGAAAACATTCCTGTTCCAAAAGGAAGAAACTGGCCAGAAAAAAAGGGCTTCAGGCCCCACACAAATCTGACCCAGCAAGACAGTCATTTAATCTTAAAGCTCCAAAATAATTCCTTCTTACCCCATGTCATAAATCCAGGGCTAACTTCTGTAAAAAGTAGGCTCTCTAGACCTTGGGCAACTCAGCCCTGTATCTCTGCAGGATACAGCCCCTGCTGCTACTCTCACATGTTGGAGTTTGGTACCTGTAGCTTTTCCAGGTGCACAGTACAAGCTGCCAGTGGATCTATCATTCCAGTATCTGGAGGAAAGCAGCACCTTTCCCATATTTCCAGTAAGCAGTGCCCCAGTGATGAGTCAGTGTGGGGCCTCCAACCCCACATTTCCCCTCCACATTGCCCTGGCAGAGTTTCTCTGTGAGGGTTCCACCCTTGTAGCTGGCTTCTGCCTGGGCACCCTGCCATATAGATTTCAAAAGATATATGGCAGGCTTTTTCATATATCCTTTAAAATCAAGGCATAGTTTGCCAAGCCTCCCTCACTCTTTCACTCTGTGTGCCTACAGACTTAATACAATGTGGAAGCTTCCAGACTTATAGCTTGCACCCTCTGGAACTGCAACCTGAGCTATGCCTAGGGCCCTATGAGCTGTGGCTGGGCCTGAGTGGCCTGAATGCCAGAAGTAGTATCCCAAGGCTGTATAAGGCAGCCAAGTGCCAGGCCTGGTCTCCCAAGTCATTCTGTCCTCCTAGGCCTCTGGGCCTGTGATGAGAGAAGCTGCCATAAAGATCTCTGAAATGCCTCGAAGGCCTTTTGCCCATTGTCTTGGCTATTAGCACTTGATGACTCTTTTTCACCATGCTAATATCTCTAGCAAGTGATTTCTCCATAGCCCCTCTGACTTCATCTCCTAATAATGCTTTTTCCTTCTCTGCTACATGGCCAGGCTGCAAATTTTCCAAACTTTTATGCTTTGCTTCACCTTTAAATTAGAATTTTTATGTCATTTCTTTGCTTCTGCATCTAAGCATAGGCTGTTAGAAGCAGCCAGGCTACTTCTGAAATGCTTTGCCGCTTAGAAATTTTTTTCTGCCAGACACCTTAAAGTCATCATTCTTGAGTTAAAACCTCCACAGATCCCTAGGGAATGTAAACAGTACAGACAAGCTTTTTGCTAAGGCAAAACAAGGGCTACATTTGCTCCAGTTCCCACTAAGTTTCTCAGTTTCATCTGAGATCTTATCAGCCCAGAATTCACTATTCATATCACTATCAGCATTTGGTTACATCCATTTAAGTAGTCTCTAAGAAGTTCTAAACGTTTCCTCATCTTCCTATCTTCTTCTGAACCCTCAAAACTCTTGCAACCTCTGTCACTCAGTTCCAAACTTTCTCCTCATTTTCAAATATCTTTATAGTAATGCCCAACTTCTCAGTACCAATTTTCTGTGTTAGGCTATTCTTGCTATAAAGAAATACTTGAGACTGGGTAATAAACAAAAAAGACTTAATTGGCTCATTGATCTGAAGGCTGTACAAGCATAGGGCTGATATCGGCTTGGCTTCTGAGGAGTTATCAAGGAGTTTTTACTTATGAGAGAAGACAAAGCGGAGCAAGCACATTATGTGATGAGCACAGGAACAAGTAGGGGGTAAGGCTGCCACACACTTTTAAATGACCAGAATTCATAATTCACTATCACAAAGATGGCGCCAACCATGAGGGGTCTATCCCAATGACCCAACCTCCTCCCACAAGGCACCACCTCCAAAACTGGGTATTACATCTCTAGAGAAAGTTTGAGTGGTCTAAATAAAATAACAAACCAACAACATTTCCCTAAATCAAAGCATAACCCAGAGAAAGGCCCTAAGTTGCTTTAATTCTTTGAAGGCCAAGAGAGGTGGAGAAGCTGCAGATGAAAAGTTAAATGCTAGTAGAAGTGAGTTCACAAAGATTAAGGAAAGAAGTTATATTCATAACATAAAAATACAAGGTGAAACAAGTGCTGATGCAGAAACTGCAACAAGTTATTCGGAAGATCTAGCTAACAACATTTATGAAAGTGACTACACTAAACAACAGATTTTTAATGTAGAAAAACAGTCTTATATTAGAAAACCATGCTATCTAGGACTTTCAGAGCTAGAAAGAAGTTAATGCCTGGCTTCAAAGCATCTTAGGATAGGCTGACTCTGGAGCTCATGCAGCTGGTGACTTTAGGTTGAACCAATGCTCATTTACCATTCTGAAATCCTAGGACCCTTAAAAATTATGTTAAATCTATTGTGCTTATGCTGTGGAAATGGACAAACAAGGCCTGGGTGACAGCACATCTGATTACAGCATGGTTTACTAAATATTTGAAGCCCACTGTTGAGACCTAGTACTTAGATTCCTTTTCAAATTATTACTACTCATTGACAGCTGTTCTGCCTATGGAGTAGCCATTCTTTATTCCTTTAGTTTCTTAATAAACTTACTTTCACTTTACTCTGTGGATTTGTGTTGAATTCTTTCTTGTGTGAGATTCAAGAACCCTCTTTTGGGGTCTGGATTTGGACCCCTTTCTGGTAACATCTTTCTGGAGAACCACAGAAGAAATGATGCTGAAAACACCCCTGACCCAAAGGAAAATCCTCTGTGTACAACACCAATTGGATAACTTTGGGTATGTGGGATTCATTTTCCCAGGTAAAAGATGGGACTGGATTTGAGGCCCAATCCAGGAAAGTTAGAGTCTCCAAAGACAGAGAGGGTTAAAGGCCCCTCTTACTAAAAGGCAAGGACGCTTACTGAACCTGGGTTTGGGACCCAACTTAGGAAGGTGAGAGTCCTTTCTAAGATTTAGGGGGTTAGAGGCCCCATTCAGTAAAGTCCTTCTTGGCTAACAACAGGTTTGACAGTACGGGATGTTAGTTGCTATTCTCGTGTGATTAATCTGTCTGTCACTCTTTGCTGATGGCTATGGGTGGCAGCATTAGGCATGTACAGGATCATGGGACATGGGGAGTTTTTCTCCCTAAAAGAAGAAACTTGAGAGCTGATGAGACTGTTGGAAAAAAATCCCTGTGTAATTGACAAGCAGCTGCTTAAACTTTTCAGTGTAGCTGCAGTGGGTGGGTCTTTTCTGACCTCCCTGAACTCCTAGACTTCCCTAGTCCACTGCAAGCAATGTTTTTCTCCCTTTCCCTTCCTTTCAATCGCTCTCTCATAAACAGTGTTTTTTACCATTCATTCAAAGTTGAATGAACTGTGAAAATCATTCAAAATGGAATGAATGGTAAAAATCACTGTTTATCTCCTCTGTAAAGTTTTGATTAATTGGAAAAAGGATTTGTGAGGCTAGTCTTAAACTGTAGCAAATCTGTTGTATTTTGTGCTATGAATTTGTCTTTCTGTATCTTTCTGTCAGAAAGAGAGGTACCTTAGAATAGAATATGGGCTTAGGGTCCCATAAATCCTTTGTTCAAGACTGCCCCCTTGCAACCATGTGGCAGTACTTTCTCTTGGGTCTTCACCATCTGGAGGACAGAAATTTGGGGGTTCATGTCATAGTGCTAAAAATTATCTTGAGTAATTAAGACTTCACAAGCTCAAAATTGGCTGCTCTAGACTCCTTCTGGGAAAAACCCAATGTTGTAGCTCAGCAGCTGAAGTGTTGCCATTTTACAATGGCAGCCTGAGTTCAATTTCTGGCTTAGGGAATGAGTCCTTTTTGGGTTGATATCTGCATGACATTTACCATTTGTTAATTCTCTTCCCCTCCATGAAACATCTTGAATTGAATTTCCCTAAGCACCTTTACTAAAGAGAGGTTACCTTTAGTAAAGTTCAAAAGCCAGAAATACTGGCTGTTTGGCCTGGCTACAATCAGGTAATAAGACATTTAAAAGGTTTTGTTTTTTTTTTAAAGAGTGCTATGGTTAAAAGTCAGCTTAATTGAAAGCAGATATTCAAGCTCTAAAAGCCTAAGACTCCTTGGAATAAACAGAAAAGGCACCACAAACCCCATTTTAGGAAAAACTTCTGTTTTCCTCATGAAATCCAAGGAATTAGAAGTGGATAGAGCCCCCTCAAAATCTAAGGCTCTGTTCTATTTGCATTCCATTATCTGAAAACTTTAACTTTTGGGAGTGTCAGAAATTACTTCACATTATGAGAGAGCTTTGGTGTGTAATAACTAGGTAGAAAACATGCCTTTGGGGATAGCTAATGGCATTTATAGGGAAATACTCAGCTCTGCACATTTGGATCAGAGAAGCATGTTCTTGGCCACCTAGAAATTATGGAAATATTCCCACCCCACACTGAGAGATATGACTCCTGTGGAAGATGGGCTGATTCCCTCTTTGCGGGGATCCAAGATCTGGTATAAAAATGGGACCTTAAATTCCATAAATCTGTTTTACCTCCCAGGTATGCCTGCTTATTAGACCCTAGAAACCGCATGCTTTCCTGGCCTTGTTCCTCTAAGGGATCGAAAGCCAGTAAGCCACTTAAGAAACTGGTAAATGAAAAATTTTACAACTACTAAATCTTTTTTCTGTGTATTTATATATGTTGTGTATGTGAGATATAAAAGAGTTTTGATTCCTTGGTTTAAAATCAGTAAGAGCTTAAATCAAATATATTATCAGAAAAATAAAAAGTATAATATCTTCTACCTCACGTAACTTAAGTAACCTTTGGTAAATAAAGAACATTTTCAAGATTATCGGTAAAATAAGTCTTGAAAATGTAAACATTTGGTCTAAATTATGCAGGTCATATATTAGTTTGCTAAACACTTTAGGGTCATAAACTGATTCTTTGACTTTTCAAAATTATTCAATTTACCTACTTTGGAACATTAGATTCTATAATAGATAAGGCCTGGGGTCATGTGGAAAGCCATGCACCCTGGGAAGAGTCAGCTTTTATCACACTTCTGTCTGATGTCCTAGGTGCCACACCTGGTACATAATTACAGTCACTTACTAACCAGGTTTTTCACCAACAGTAAACGTTGCAAAGAATTAACAGTATAACATGTATTTAAGACTACTAAAGAAATAGTTCTACATGCAAGGCCTATTGGGAAAGAAGAATATACTTTTGGTAAAAGATTATAAGAAGACATGGGAATGTGAATTTCTTGCCTAAGTTTAGAGGGTTAAATGATTGCTCTATGTGAGATAGAAAAAATATATATAAAGGTTTGAACAAGTTGTAGAAGGTTTATAAAAAATTAATTTTAAAAGAGATTCTGTGTGTAAACATATTGGGTAAAGTTAAAGCGGTAATATTCAGTTTTTTTCATAAATTGAACATAGAAATAAAAGCACAACAGGTGTCACAGCACTGATCTTCTCTTTAACAAAAACTGTAAATGGCTATAAAAGGTTTATAAGAATATTACCTTATGGTCAAACTGATTAAGAATTAACACATTTGACTATAAGCTTTGATTAAGAATTGAGTTTGACATCAATAATGCACTAACACAATGGTGAAATTTGTATAATTTGAAATAAAAATCATACAGGAAATACTGTAAAACATTAAATGGTGTTTGGCTTTAGGCTATATTTGTATAAATATGTTATTGATATGTATTCTAAAATAATGGGAAACTCCTGTAATTCTGATATGATGTAGTGTATATTATCAGAATAACTGTAATTGTTACATAATATCATTGTATGCCACAGAGGTAACCAAATTTCTTTCCCAATCATGTTTTTGACTATGATTGCGCTAAGACATTTTGTCATTCACAGACATGTGTTGTCTTGTTTTGGTCCTCTTCAAATGTTGGTTTTATAATCAGCTATAAGAATTTGTCAGGTGCTCTTGAATGCAGGTTTCTGATAACTTTGGAGATTGTAACAATAGAATAGAGGAAAAAACTTTCAGGACTCTCATGGAGGGCTGAAATTTTCATGAATATCAAAAGGATTAAGTGTTAACTGCATGGACTAAACAAAAATATAAATGTAAAGTAATCTTTCTGACTTTTTGCTTAAAATTTTGCTGATCCTTTGTTTTGTTTTTCAGAGTTAAGGAAACTTTTGAGCTATTGACAGCTTTTAACAATCGAGTAAAGTATACTCCTGTGAACAAAAATTGGGTCATATTTCTCTCCACCTGATTTCTCCAAAATTGGGAAACAAGTTGTGAGTATTCTTAACTTATGGTAATATATTTATTTGCATAAATGCAATAAGAATTTCTTTTCTTTTGTAACAGGACAGAATTGGAGAGACTGGTTATTTTACCAAGGCTTTGACTGGAATGGCACACTTTCCTTCAAGGAATCAGACTTGACTTAAAAAGCCAATAAAAGTCCCTTGGAAAAACGGCCTAATACCTTGTCCATACAGCCCCTATATAGGGTTCCTGATCTGTGGTAAGTGATGAATGTCACTTTCTGACAGGTCCAGGAGCCCCAAGTTATCCTGGGATCTCAAGAAGAGAGGAATTTACCCAACTTATATATATTTGAGGGTACAAACCCATGACCAGACTTGGCTTTAAACAAAAGTTTTATCTGAGGTTCCTTTTTGGAACAAAGTTCCATCAAAGCCAATTTAAAGAGCCTCTAAAAAAGTAATTATTCTTGCTGCACTTTATATAGATAATCCAAATATAACAAAGCAAATCAGTCATACTATGATTTGTCTCTAGTAAAAAGAGAGGCCTGGAGAAAGAAAAAAAATTTTCAAGAACTACTGCACAGCTGTTATTAGATTCTAGTCTCCCAGCTGTTTTGGGTTTTTCTACAATTTAGACTAACCGTGCTTATTCCTGTGACCCAACCAGTGATCTCTGACTGCTGCTCAGAAGAAACAAGAGGGATGGATCTCAATTTTTTTTGGTACTGAAGAGAAATGAATGGCTCTGACCATACCTATCCTTTCTGACTAAGCTCCTCTCTACCATGAATGCAAGAGACCCAATAGTTAATTAGGGGAATATCATTGCCCCTATTCACCTGAAAAAAGTTACAGAAGATGGATCTTCATCTCTCCAAAACCCTTAGGATTAATGGTTCTCTTACAAAAGGGAGGGGGAAAATGTCAGAGGCCTTTGAATCAGAGTGCCTCCATCTTGAGTAGGGGCTGGGTAAAATAAGACTGAAACTTGCTGGGCTGCATTCCCAGTAAGTTAGGCATTCTAATTCACAGGACTAGATAGGAGGTTGGTACAAGATACAGATCATAAAGACATTGCTAATAAAACAGCATGCAGTAAAAAAGCCAGCTAAATCCCACCAAAACCAAGATGGTGATGAAAGTGACCTCTGGTCATCCTCACCGCTACACTCCCACCAGTGTCATGACAGCTTACAAATGCCATGGTAATGTCCGAAAGTTATGCTGTATGATCTAAAAATGGAAGGAACCCTCAGTTCTAAGAAATGCCAGAAAACTCATGAATAATCTACCTTGTCTTTAGTGTATAATCAAGAAATAACTGTAAAAATGGGCAACCAACAGCCCCTGGGGCTGCTCTCCCTATGAGGTAGCCATTCTTTATTCCTTTGTTTTCTTAATCAACTTTGTTTCACTTAAAAAATAAAAGTATTACTACTCATTAACAATGCACCTTGTCACCCAAGAGCTCTGATGCAGATGCACAAGGAAACTAATGTTATTTTCATGTCTGCTCATACGACATACATTCTGAAGCCCATGGATCAAAGAGTAATTTCAACATTCAAGTCTTAGTTTACAAATACATTCTATAAGGCTATGGCAACCATACAGGCTTTACCATTATAGATACCATTAAGAACATTCATGATTCACGGGAAGAGATCAAAATACCAACATAAACAGAAGTTTGAAAAAGGTTGATTTGATCCCTCATGAATGACTTTGAGGGTTCAAGATTTCAGTAGAGAAAGTAATTACGCATATGATGGAAATACCAAGATAATTAGAATTAGAAGTGGATCCTGAAGATGACTGAATTTCTACAATATCATGATTAAACATGAAAGGATGAGGAGTTGCTTCTTGTGGATGAAAAAAGAAAGTGGTTTCTTGAGATGGGATTTACTCCCGGTAAAGATGCTATGAACATTGTTGAAATAAGAAAGAATTTAGAATATTAGATACATTTAGTTATAAAATACGGTGGTAGGGTTAGAGAGGATTAACTCCATTTTTAAAGAAGTTCTACTGTGGGTCAAGTGCTATGAAGCCACACCATATGCTACAGAGAAATCTCATGAAAGGAAGGGTCAACCAATGTGGCCAGTTTTCATTGTTGTCTTATCTTAAAACTTTTTCACAGCCTCCCCAACCTTTAGAACCAAAATTCTGACTGCTCAGCAGCCATCAACATCAAAGCAAGACCCTCCAGGAGAAAACAAAGTAAGATGCACTGAAAGCTCAAATGATTCTTAGCAGTATCTTTAGTAATACAGTATTTTTAATTAAGTCATTTACATCATTTTATTTAGATATAATGCCATAGCATAGTATAAACATACACTTAATAGGCTATAGTATAGTATAGTATAAACATAACTTTTATATGTACTGGGACATCATAAAAACTCGTATAACTCTCTTTATTGCAATCTTAATTTTATTGCAGTGGTATGTAACTAAACCAAGCCATATTGCTGATGCATACCTGTATTAATTTTTCAAGTGGAGTCTTCTCTGTTAACATTATTTGGAATTAAAGCACCACTCACTCTAAACTCCCAATCCATTTCTCCCTTGTTTGTCCCCACAAAATTTTAAAATGCCTGATTTTCCTTCTTCCTCTTTCTTTCTATTAATCTATCAATCTACCTCTTCATTAATTTATTAAATGTCCCTTTTACCTGCAATTAAGCTCTATGAAACAAGAATATTTACTATTACAGCAAATGTTAATCATTATTAAAAGTCTGTAATTAATTCATCTTAAAATATTTCATTATTAAATAATTGACAAATAAATTAATACTTAATAAATGTTATTAATTAAAATTCAAATTAAGCTCCATGAAACAAGAATGTTTACTGTATCACAAGTCCCTAGAAGAGTGCTTGATACATAAGATAGTCTCAATACATATTTGTTAATTGACTGAATAGATTAATCCTGTTACCAAGATCTTCCCAAGTTAAAAAAAATATATCATTTCTAAAATTTTCATAGGACTCTATTCAGTTGATGTATTAAAATTAACTAAACTCCATTTTTCTTTCCATTTAGAACAATTTGAACTTTTTATTACTTTTTTAATGAAGTCCTTGATGTTTAAGTTTTGGTATCAATAATTGCCTTCAACCATTGTGGAAGACAGCATGGCAATTCCTCAAGGACCTAGAAATAGAAATTCTATTTGACCCAGCAATCCCATTACTGGGTATATACCCAAAGGATTATAAATCATTCTATTATAAACACACATGCACACATATGTTCACTGCGACACTGTTTATAATAGCAAAGACCTGGAACCAACCCAAATGCCCATCAATGATAAGACTGTACAAGGAAAATGTGCCACATACACACCATGAAATACTATGCAGCCATAAAAAACAATGAGTTCATCTCCTTTGTAGGTGCATGGATGAAGCTGGAAACTATCATTCTCAGCAAACTGACACAAGAACCGAAAATCAAGCACTGCATGCTCTCACTAATAGGCGGGTGTTGAACAATGAGAACACATGGACACATGGAGGGGAGCATCACACACTGGGATCTGTTAAGGGGGATTGGGGAGGGACAGTGTGGGGTAGGGAGGTTGGGGAGGGATAACATGGGGAGAAATGCCAGATATAGGTGACAGGGCAGGAGGGATGGAGGCAGCAAACCACATTGCCATGTATGTACCTATGCAACAATCCTGCATGATCTGCACATGTACACCAGAACCTAACATTAAAAAATATATATTAAAAAATAAGTTGGAAGAAGACTAGGAAATTGGCTGTGTCAGACTAGCTGAGACCATGATTACAACTATTAACTTGGAAATTTTTCTAGATACATGAGATAAAGCAAGTAATTTTATCATCCTCTTTCAGGAAATCTCTTGAAGTCCATGAATTTTGCTTCCTTTATTCCAGACTAATAATCTGTTATATTATTAGAGGGCACAATTTTTCAGGTCATGGCTTTCAGATTATTCAAAGTCAAGGAATCTCCATATTTAAAAATTATTCAAAATACAGAAAATTTGATGATCCATTTCAAAAAATAATAATAGTTGCCTTAGGATGATCTTGGAAGCAAAATTCTAGGGTCAAATGGCATGCATATTAGAAACATTTTGCCAACCTGCTTTTAAGAAACACTGATACAAATTTACACTTTCAGCACAATGTATGAGGGTCCTTAATGTTCCACAGTCTCAACAATGTTAATATCAATTTTCTTTTTAAATTTACCTGTGCCCCCAACCCATGACTAAAAACAGGTCAATGGTGAGAGATAAAGTGGTGCTTAAGTACTTTTCCACTACACAATTTCACTTTACCTGAGTTGGATGAATCACAAAATCATTTACATATCCATGAATTAAAAGTTGGTGTAATAAGAAAATATTGCTTTATAATGTGATACACCTCATTTACTAATTTCTTCATTAAATAATTCTAATGTGTTTTATTAGTCACACAACACTAAAGGGTATACAATAGACTGATTGTGGATTTATTATTTCCTTCTTTAATTTAGTTTAATGGAAATGAGTTTTTTTCCTTCTTAAGGATATGCCAAAAAAACACTTTACTCATAGATAAAACCATTTCCATATTTCTTAATAAAGTTATAAAGTAATTTGAAGTAAGTACATGGCTATGAGTTGTTGAATGTCTTATAAGTTCCATAAATCTCATGAGATGACAATTATTCATGTATGTATCAACCTCAGTTCTTAACACTTTTACCTACAAATGTAAGATATCAGTAATCGATTTTAATCTTCCAATAATTCTATGTATAGGTAGAAAGATAACAATGTACATTTTTTTTGAGATGGAATTTCACTGTTGTTACCCAGACTGGAGTGCAATGGCACGATCTCGGCTCACCACAACCTCCGCCTTCTGGGTTCAAGCAATTCTCCTGCCTCAGCCTCCCAAGTAGCTGGGACTACAGGCACGCACCATCATGCCCAGCTAATTTTTGTACTTTTAGTAGAGACGGGGTTTCACCATGTTGACCAGGATGGTCTCGATCTCTTGACCTCGTGATCCACTCGGCCTCCCAAAGTGCTGGGATTATAGGCGTGAGCCACCACGCCCAGCCCATTTTTTTTAAGTTCTAAGAGGCACAGCATTCTTTATAGTAATGTCATGACCCAAGTAACAAACATACATATCATGCTCTCCAAATTAAGTCAATCTTATAGTTTTATTTATCTGTACATGTATATATACATATAACAATACTAATAATTTTATCTGATATATAAGAAATTTGGCATCCAATCAAAAAAGGCCTTTCCATTGGTATTGAACCAAAACAAAATTACCAGTGCTTAAATAAGAAATAATAGGGTAAAGAAATATTTCTTTCTTATTTTATTACTAAGAATATTATGCTATGAAAGACTATCATTCACAAAATAAACACTGACACACAGCATATAACAAATAGAATTATCACTGTATCTTTTGATTATATAATAATTTTTTAAAAATCAAATGATATCATGTATTAGTTGTCCCTAGGAAAAGTTAGATGCTAAATTACAAACAGAAAGGGACTATTATCATTTTAGATCAAAAACAATATTAGTATGTATATATTACTATTAAAAATAATAGAGAATTCTTTGTTACATTGATTAAAAAAAAACCTGACCTAAATAAAACTCAATTAACAGTTAAGAACCTATTTAGAGACTTGATAATATCACACTTGAATCTTTTCCTTGATTAGATCAATGTAACAGAGTCTAGACAAAGGAAAGTTAATCTTTAATTACCAGAATACTGCATGATATTAATTGAATTGGCCCTGGGCACCTACTAAATTTATGTTAGAGAAATATTTTGGATGGTATACCTTAAGGTAGCAGATTAAATTTAAAAGAACAATTCCACAATTACTACAATATCTACATGTTAGAGGATATAAAATTCCGTATATCATAATATCAGATAATAGCCTCAGAAGTCCATATGGCTTTTTCTAATATGTTGATTATATAGGCATGTGAGGTTTCTGTTATCATCCCTTTGAAATATGGGCCACTTTAATATGCAGGATGGCAAACTTCATGGATTACTGGTATTGAACAACGTAATAAACTCTTCATTTCATAAGCTGTCTACTCTGCAGTTGTATAGTAACTTTGACAGTCACTATGTCTTTGACTTCCAAATAATAACCATCTTTAAGATGAAGACATTTTCCTTACCTCTCAAATTCCTTTAGAAGCTAGTGTTGGCTTAACATTAAGAAGACACATGTTTCATATTATGATAAGATCTTATACTTCAAAGGAGCTTCAAGGGTTCTAAAAATGACTTTGAAATATAGTCTCATTAATCTTTTGTATTTTCATGAGGCAAGTAGGCGACAAATATCTCAATTGTGAAAAATAGAAACTAATGTAACAATTATCTTATTTACTTGCCCTGTGCTAAATACTGAAGAAAGAAAAGTCACAGTGTCAATCCTGGCACTTAACCGAAACTCTAATTTTGCATTCCATTGTAAGAATTTTTATGCAGGGGAGAGTAAAGGAAGACAGACAAAAAATATCAGAAAATATGATACTCAACATAATCTACTTCATGAGCCCTAGAGATTAATATTATTTCTTATTTACTTGATTGTGCTTGATGATAGTAATGGTGCTGTAACTCCAAAGACTTACTTCCCTGGGTGACCACATATTGAGTGTAGTCAGGGACACACTACAGGAGTTTGAATCCTACTTCACAACAAAGCTAAAATCGGGCAAAATCAACCATGGTGCAATAACTCAAGAGAAGAAAAAAAATTAAAAGTTAAATTTCGACTTAAAATGAACCTAAAAGCTGCCAATATGCCTGATTCCTAAAAGGCAATGAGAAACAAAGCAAGCCTCTGGATCTCAGGCTAACTTGGTGGACAAGTTATATTCTCCTGCTTTGGTTTTTCATTTAAAACTTTGAAAAAAAAAGTTTCTTCATTCTGTTTCATTTTTTTCTCCATATTCTCATAAAAATTCATTACAACAGTTTGGTTGTTTAGTGGAAATACGTTTGCAAATTACTGATAAAAATGATTGTTCCTGTTCTTTATCTAGTTTTCCTGTGGAAAATAGCACAGTAACTGACTTATCTTCATTTCCAGCAAGAGTTGTTGCATTCATTTTTAGAACAAGAATGCTATTACTGATAGCTAAGACAATCCAAATCTCAAAAACTAAACTTATTTCTGGAATTGTAAATGCTCAATTAAATGTGTATCTTTATGTAGCTGCTTTCCTTATATTAGAAGAAAATAAAAATAATTCCATATAACTGGCTTGATGTCTATCTTCAATATTATTGATTTTGAAAATCAGAATAAAGTGCCTTTCTCCTCTTACAACTTTAGCATATTATGAATTCTGTTTTTCCCCTAATAGAATGCTAGATTACTTTACTAGCATTAGTAAAAGTGGTAAAATTGTCTTTGGTAAAATTAAGAGACATAACCTGTCCACCTCGCTACCCAAGATCTTCTTATATTTGAAAAAACAACTTAAATATTTCACTGAAGAAGTATTTGCCTTTTTGGTTTTGTCCTACACACTTAAGAGAGGTAAATGCAAATGTGTATTTACAATTACAGTAAGTCCTCACATCACATCATGGATAGGTTCTTGGAAACTGCGACTTTAAAAAAAGGATGTACAACACAGCAGGTCCTCAGATAATGTTGTTTAGTTCAATGTTATTTTGTTACAGCACTGATGAGAAAAATGGTTTTGTTCTACATTATTTTACTTAACTTTACAGTCTTCAAGAACCTATCAATGACTTTGGCTATTTTAATATTGAAACCTTAGAATTTTTTTTCCTAATAGCTTTATAAGGACTATCTAGACTTACCTGGCCCATCAGTCATTTTTTCTAGGCACCGAGGAGTTGCACTAAGAAAAGAGGCATGTTTTCTTCTAGCCACTAAACTACGAGGTGGCATATATTTATGCTTAACTTGGGACATCTCATATGATTTGTGAACATCATAGCTGCCTGGTGCTGGAATAACCTGAAAAAAAATTTAATAGATGAGCATAAATACATATTACATAAAAAATATTCAAGAAGGTATCAGGTAGATGGTTATAGTAAGCAATGAGTGGAAAAATCCTAAAACTTTTATTAATTAAACATTAAAAATAGAAAGTTAAAAAATGATTCTTAAATCTATATCCTCCTAATAAAAAATGTAAATTTACTTGCTGAAGTTAAAAGTAAAATAAACAGAATTATGAACTTTAAGACCATATTATTTAAAAACTAGCTTTCATGATATAGATGATAAAATATATTCTAATTTAATTATGAAGATCAAATTGCATACAGGATTAAGAGCAATGATTACCTGTTTCCCTAAGCAGCAGAACCATTCCTGTTTTACTGTTCTAAGTGAACATACTTCACTTATTCAACCAACTAAGAATGCTTATTTCATTTTTAATAGATTACAATTAAGTTAGAAGGCTTCTTCTTTCATCATTTATGGTTCTTTATATGATCTGCAGTCATAATAACATTTTTAATCAGCATGAACCAACATGGATATGAGTAAATACAATAATAATTCTAAAGTAAATGAAATATAAGTGCGATATATTTGTTGGACAAGCAATGCCTTCAACAATTAGTTAATTTTCCCAGTGAAAACATTTTTAAACTCATTTCCTAAAATTATTTTAAAATAACATATTCCTTTGAAATCTGTTCACCTAGATTATGTATAAAGACCAAAACTTTTTAAGTGTGAATAATTTCCCAGTAGGCAGGAAAGTGTTATGGCCAAGCATATGGACTCTGTCACTAGACTTCCTGGGTTCTAAATATCTGCTGCTTACAGCGGTGTGACCTTAACCTCTGTGATCCTCAGTTTTCACATATGTAAAGTAAGAAAAATTATAGTACTTATTTTATAATATTCTGAGGATTAAATTAGTTAAAATGAATAAAGTACTTAGCTTGGTACCTGTTTCTATAAAAGGATTAAGCTAATCTTACTATTCTAGAAAATTTACTTTAAATGCAAAAAAAAAAAAAGGGCTGAACAATCAAGGTTTGAGGTAACAGGGAAGTATTTTAAAGTTTCAAATAAGTCAAACAAATTTGGCTACTGGAAAGCATATTTTTGAAGTTCCTCTAGAAGCCATATTTTAGAAAATATATTTTTTCTTGTTCCTTATATCCATATTATCACCCTCAAGCATATGCTAACAACATTATCTTCCACTTCCAAAGAATCACAAAATATGGCAAGATCATGACTAGGGTAGGAGATTCTTACGTGAAACCCCACTTCTGGTTTGAGTCCCATGTTAAACATGAAATGTCATGATAGATAAGTCATTAACAAATGCTAGAAGCCATTTTCTTTTTGCCCACATCAAAAGTATATATAGTAAGGGTAGACTGAAAATAAGCAATAGTGGCAATATTTCCATAGATGACTTGTGTATCTTTGGGGCTGCCTCTATAGTATGTGAAAAAAGACTGGAAGAGATTATAAAAGCACAAAGAGATCCTGTGCACACAATATGCCCAGTGTATTCAGCAAAGTTTGCAAAGACCTTAACTGTGCCTACTATACATTTTAGTTTTCTTATCAGAAGCCACTATTGTTCCCACTTCCCTTAATACCCTGCCTAGTGTCATCTTTTATTTCTTCTTCCAGTGCCTAGACTGAATATAATTGGTAAGTTTGGCTACAGCCACACAGAAACTATTTTTCTCTAGTAACTTGAAGCAAAGACAAGAAACTGCATCAGTGATCAGTGTTCTTTAAAAATAGTTTGTTCATACCTGGAAAAGTTTGTCAAACTAGTTTCTTATATTCCAGTAAATTCACTGCCTCTCCTAAAAATCCAATGTATATAACCGTTGTTCATGACCACCTCTTCCTACGCATATTTATTCTTCTCTGAAACTTATTACCTGCTTGTCTACTTTACTGATGTTCCTGCCTCTTCCTAGTCATCTTCAATTCTCATTTTATCTAACCAAGAGATTAACATTTCAAGTGGTAAGTATCCTAAGCAAATGATTAATAGGACAAATCTGAAACTCTGTCTAACAACATTTTAAACAATACCTATATACTGTATATAAGTATATATACCCTACATAAGTTGAATACCCAACTTATATACCCTACATAAGTTGAATACCATGTCAGGGAAAAATAGTATGTGTAGACAAAATCATCAAATTTGTTGGTGAATCTTTATACATCACAGAAAATAAAGAAGGGACATGAAGAATAGATGTAATAGACATTTCTCATGGTTTTTTAGGTTTTTTTCTTTTTTGCTTATTGCATGACTTTTTTTCTCATTCCAATATTTAAACCCTGTTCCTGCATTTGGGAAATTCCACATTATGCAGCAGAGAATCTGTGTCCTAACACAAAAGCTAAAAATGTCTGGCTCTCATCTTCCTGGTCTCCTTTTTAGCTAGCACATGAATCTTGGTCATAGGTATAAATGTTAGCCTTTGAATTGTCTGCCAGTTGTTTAAAGAAACACAGAGTATTAAAAATGTCATTCTAGTGAGAGGACTAGCAATCCTGGAAGCCATGTCCAGTTTCCAGAGACAACAGTGGGAAGACAAATTGAAAGAGGAAATTACAGACTCAGGGAAAATGTCAGAAAATGACTAATGAAATAAAAGATACACATGAATAAAATTTAAAGGTAAGTCTAAAGTGTCCTGACTTCCTTATCTGGAAAACCAGAACCCTACCCTAAAATAACATAAAGAAGCACAGAATTAGCATAATTAATGTACACAAAAATTTTAGAATGTTTTCTGACACATAAGGAGTACCACTGTTGTCTTTCATTGTTATAATCATTACCATTGACATTATTATCTTTATTAGGTATAGGACTACAGGAATCCCTTAGTGATATCTCTCTTGCCTGAAGAGAGATGCTAATGGGATATTGAAAGGGAAGTCTCTAGTATTTTAAGCTACAAACAAACAAATCAAAATTAGGTAAGTTGTTGAGAATCACATAAAGACTGTTCCAGGAAGTTAAAAAAATTCACTGGTTTCAACCTACTTCAAAAGAAGGTGGGTCAGCCTGTTTGTATTTTAGCAAAACCATTTCACATATTTTGTGATTTTACTCATTCCTGTCAAGTCAAAGTCCCTGCAAAATTCTACATGCTCAATACCCACGCAATAACTCACTTAAAACTCAAACCTAACTGACCTGTAGCCCCAGAGACAAAGAGATTAACATTTCTTGGTCTGATTTCATACAAATTCAGAATTTGTATGAACAAAATTCAGAATTTCCAACTGAGTGAAATCTGAAAAACTCAGAATTTTTCCAATTTCATTCAATGTTCCCTGCTATTTTGACATGTGAAATTTCATATACTCTGATTTCAGACATGTGAAACTGCATGTAGGCTCTGATCTTCAAAACTTTGGTTACCAAACATCAACAAGTAAACCCCTGAGCATTCAATTCCTACATTGTCTCTCAGTAATGGAGCATTCAATTCCTACATTGTAATTGTAGTAATGGAGCATTCAATTCCTACATTGTCTCTCACATTGTAGCATATTGCAAATAAAAATTGACCTCAAGTTTTAGTCTCAGAATAAAATTTTCCTTTACCATGCTATGGTAAAAAAATCTGGAAATATTTTCATTTCATATTCATTTTTGAATAATAATTTTACTAACTATAGAATTTTTGCTTGACTTTTCTTGCTCTCAGCATTTTGCATGTCATTTCACTAATTTCTGGCCTCCACTGATTCTGATGAGAAGTCTACAATTAGTGATATCTTTTCCACTATGTAAGTTCTTTTTTCTTGTTGCTTTCAAGATGTTATCTTTGTTCTCTTTCACTAGTTTGACTATAATGTGTCTAAGTGTGGATTCTACTTAAATTTATTCTACTTGGAGTTCACTGAACTTCCTGGATTCATAGATTCATGTTTTTTATTATTGGAGAGTTTTCAACAACTCTGTCTTCAAATATTTTTTCTGCTCCTTTCTTTCTCACCTCTCCTTCTGGGTCTTTTATTATTCATATACTGGAATACTAGATATTGACCAACAGGTCTCAAACTACTCATATTGTTAAATCTTTTTCTCTATTTCTCATAATTAATGATTTCTATTGATCTGTCTTTCAGTTCATTAATTATGTCTTCTGTCCTCTCAAATCTTCTAAGTCCAGTTAGTAAATTTATTATTTATGTGTTTGTACTTTACAACTCTAGAATTGTTTTAATTCTTTTGTTTGTTTCTTTGCTTGCTTCTATCATCTATTGAGATTCTCTATTGGCTCACTGCTAGCATGTTTTTCTTTAGGTCCATTAATTCTTTGAAAAAAATTTTAATAGCTGATATTTACCTATCTAATAAGTTTTGGTTGAAAAGTGGATATTTTAAGATAAGATAGCAACTCTGGATGTTTTTCTTTAATGAGATTTGCTGTCCATTTCACCTAAGTTTCAAATTTCAAATATGTTAAGAATGCAAACTGTTTGCTTATTGCTTTCAGAATCTGTAAAGATGTCCTTATTTTCATTTCTGAAATTTGTCATTTGAGCCATGTCTCATTTTTTCTTAGTAAGTAACAATATAAGGTGGTTTATTCTATTCTGCCTCTTAAGATAAATAGATTTATCTAAATATATACAATAGGTTTCCCTTTATGTTTGAATTTGTCTCTTTCTCCTTAAAGTTATGTTAATATTTGGTTTGCATATATGTGAAGCTGTGCATACAAGTTTAAATTATCATATTATTCTAATTAATTTAACCTTTTAAAAATATTGACAGGCCATGATTGTTTACTTCTAAATTGCTTTTTGCTTTAACATATTTTATCTGGAATCAAAATAGCTACTCTTGGATTTCCACCAATGAGTAAGTTTTGATAAACCATTGTTACCTCTGCATTAAATTTCAGAGACAGTAAAATTTTTTAATTATTGTTTGAAAGATATCAGAGATTGGTAACAATAAAAGGATTTTTGTACTAAATTCCAAAAAGTAGAAGAGCCTTTCCTATGTAAATTGAGATTACAAGCTGTGTTCCCTTCTTGTGGGAATTTACTAAGTCTGGGCAAGGGCTAAAGACTGGTATTGTCACAGATTATTGTTAGAGAAAGTAGAATTTATGGGTCATTTGAAAGTCACATAGTATAGCATGACTATGAGAGAATAAAAGCTGAGAGAAGGGAGCCTCAACTTCTGACCCTGAACCTCAGCCTGAACTCAGAGGAGTCTAAACTCATCATCACTGATTCTTTACTATGAAGTATTTACTGAATAGTGAAGCAGGCAAAAGAATAGAGGTCTGGACTGGAAAGACAGAGTAAAATCTCCGTAATCTAGTGATGCTTAGGAAACAAAATCACACGAGAGCAATGACTGACAACAAATACGAGTTTCTTCTTCAAGATAGTTGACATATTTTAAATCTAAATGGGATACAAAGCTAAAGTTGAAAATGCTGAAGGGTTTAATACGCAGGAAAGAAGAGAAAAGGACTTTCAGACTCTCAATCAAAAAACCAGGAAGGCAACATGGAGGGTGCAGGACCACAAAGGCAGAGTGAAATCTTAGTCTTTGCTTAGAAGAGAATTCTCACTGGAGAGAAGAGCCTGCAACAATATACAGCAGGTCTAATAGCAAGAGGTATATTTAAGATATTCACACAGCACCAGAGAAAAATTCTGAGTAATTAAACTAGAACTACTTCCTCTTTCAAGTTATAAAATAAATGTTCTTCCATTTGTGCATTATGTATATCTTGTGACTTGTTCTAGCTATTATTTCATAGCTAAGTATATTCTAGTCTAATACTTTATTTCAAATTCCTAAATACATAATTTTTAGTCACCTAGAACTTCTTTTATAATGAAGTTTGTCATTATCATTGAAGTGACTTAAGAAGACTTCAAACTTTCAAAGCTTCCAACCAAAATCTTCAATCAAATATATACAGTGAAAAAATTTATAGGCTATATAGTTATGTTTGCCTAAATATTCAGAAAACTTTGATTAAGCAGTTTGCCAATCTGCTTATCCAAACTGCTTAAATTTGATTCTATAAAGAAGAAAGCCATTTCAGATAATAATCAAATTATCTTTGTTTTACATGTTGCAAATTATAATTACTAATGTCATCTTTGCCATTTTAAGCATCTCTAATATTAATCATTGTAAACATATACCTCCTAAAAGGCATTACTTAGAAAGGAATGTGTTATTTTAATAGGAAAAATATTTTAATATAGATATGAAATTATAGTATTTTCTGTAAGTGATAGGTAAAAATAGAAAATATTGATTTTATTTCCATCCTTTTCTAGCACACTGGAAAAGACCATTTAGTCCAATGCTTTTTGTTTGTTTTTGTTTAGACGGAATTTTGCCCTTGTTGCCCAGGCTGGAATGCAAGGGCATAATCTCGGCTCACTGCAACCTCCACCTCCAGAGTTCAAGCGATTTTGCTGCCTCAGCCTCCCAAGTAGGCATGAGCCACCATGCATGGCTAATTTTTCTATTCAGGCTGGTGAATGGTGAACTCCCCATCTCAGGTGATACACCCACCTTGGCCTCCTAAAGTGCTGAGATTACAGGTGTGAGCCACTGCGCCTGGTGTCAATGCTGTTTTATGATATGAATTACAATTACCTGGAAAACATGATACTTTAAATCTCAGTTAAAAAAAAAAATAGCAAAAAGTGCTGATGGTCAAAATCACATAGGCAATAATACAATTGACTTAACCTAATTCCTCCTACATAACATTATGCCAGCAATATATGAATCACAAAGTTTCAGTTCTGTTCTGGACATTTACACTTCATTATCCTCAGATAGCCTTAAAATAAAACTTATTATCTTCCCTTACCTCCAACCACCAAACCACGTATTCTTTCTAACTTACTTACAAACTTCCTTAATAGCCAAGCCTAAAAATAAAAAACCGGCTTTTACTTTTGTTCACCTTTCTCTCGCATATCTAAAAATGACCAAGGTTAAATCTATTGTAACCTCTCTCACCTTAGACTTTTCTGTTCTTTACTACCAAAAAGGTCTTGGCATAGACTCCAAAATACTTATTATTTGGTAGTTTTACTATTTATTTTAGCTTTAGGTCTTCTAGTCCTAAACTATTTGCATGCTAGTAGCCAATAAATTATTGTATTAAAAATGACATAAACCTGCTAAAAACTTTCATTGCCCTCCCAGTGCCTATGGGAAAAAAATTCAGGAAACACTCCTTGGCATCCAAAGCCTCTTTTCAATTTGAAGGCAAATTACAAATGTGAAAGCCAGTTCAAGTAGAATCTCTTTCATTAAGCATTCTTGAGAACCCTAGCTGGAAGTGATATCTTACACTTCTGAATTCTTTCATTATTTATTATTTGCATAAATACACAAACATAAATAACACAGTGAATAAATATACCATATATATTTGAACATTTACTACTTCATTTTCATAAGAGCAAGAAGAAGATAAAGCTGTCTGATGAGAAGGAAGACAAGATTTCCTCAGGTAAGATTCAATTTACCCTTCAAATTTATGGAGTAATTTTTCTATTATTCTCTCAAATTAGTGAAAAATGACAATAGGAATCTAGGGGTATATGAGCTCCATAATATCATCAAGCATTTAGGTCCTTTCATGTTTTTTGCTGCATTGTATTTAGGTTGTGATCCTCAATTTTATATTCTCTCAAGATATTGAATATAGCTCCTGTCATAACATTTTTATTTCAAAAATAAAGCAGAGAAAGGGTAAAATGCAAAAACTGTTTAACTGCTATAACCGCTTTATCAGAAGGCTTTTCTGAAAGCTCAATCTCGTAACTTCTGCTTTCTTTTCATTGGTTAAAACAGTGCTAAATAACCACCCTCAGGATGCAAGGGAACCACAAAAAATAGTTGCTTTATCTGGCACTGTTAGCAAGAAAGAAAGAGTACATGAAGACTGGGTAAAAAACTAATAGTCTCAGTCACAATAGCTCTCTGTTTTTTATATCATTAGAACTTTAAAAAATTAACTCACTTCAGAAAGTATGTATAACATTGAACTATCTTTGATATAAAGCTTTCTGATCATGGCTTATTCATTCACTTTACTCTCAAATTTTTGTACATCCTTTGGGTCTCAGATCTTCCCTGAATTCATTAATCTTTCAGCTCTGATATGTGCTCAGGATAACTTTGCAGCAGTTATTGCACTTACAATTAAATAAGTATCTAATTACTTGTTTAATATCACCCATCGCCGTAGGAATAAGAGCTCCTTCAGTGTTCAGAAAGCCTCTATTTTGCACATCATTATATCTCCCAGAATGGCAAATGTTTGCAAACGGTAAGTGATTGACACATATTTTTTAATCAATGAATGAATATGTGAGTTAATGAGTACATGAATGGGTCTAACAGTATCTGTCTACCTTGAGGCTTTCTTTTTATGTTTAGCCTTGTTGTTGAGTTCTTCCAAAACAGTAGGACTGACACTATCCTTGAAAGTATTTTCAACCCATACAATGCTTAAATTTGCCTCACATATAATCAGTTCTATATTCCGTATTTAGCCAGGCCTAAAATACAAAGCTGACTTTTACTTTTGTTCACCTTTCAGTGTTGTACAAACATTTCTCAAATATTGTTTTTGCTAAAAATGTTCCTGTTTCTAATAAAGTTAGATATAATTTATAATCTTAGAAATTATACAGAAGTAGAAATATGTACATTCAAACTTTGATCAAGGACTAACTTTCACAAAATCATTACAGAGTGTCTCCAGGTAGTTAAATTTGATTAATATTTAATGTGAGATGCATTTTCTTCTCTTTGCTATCAAAAAGTAGACTTTGACTTTTAATGCTTAAGTTTTCACAACGACTTTTGACATTAGTTTTATAGAATAAAATGTGTGTCTCAGCAGATTAAAGTAAAATGCAAGAACAAAAATTGCCTGTATAACCTTTCTCTTCCAGCAAATGCTAATGCTACTGAGGCAGAGAATAAGCAGATTATCGCCAATTATAATAGTTCTAATTGACATAATATACATCTTCAGAGTTCTACTTTTCATTTAAAAGTTAATACTTTTGTAATGTTGAATATAAAAGACCAAAAAATTCTATAAAAAGAACATAATTGCTCCTAGTACCAGTTGAACTGATTTGGATATGGCATTAAAAATCATCTTGATAATCTTGAAGTAAATTTTGTACATGAGTTGTGAGAATGTATGAATTTAAATAGCAGAATTAGGAAAATTATTAATTAACCCTAGAGAAATGTCTACGAGTAAAATTCCAATCAATTTATGTTCATGCTTTTTAAAATCAAATAAATCTTAATGTCATCTACTTTGGTTCAGTATGGAAAGAACTACCCCTTATGTATAAATGGGAATCATTTTAAGGTAATGCTACTAAAATACCACAGAACTTGAAGTCAGAATTATGGGGTTATATTTATAGCCTTATTATCAATGTTTCAAAGGTCCTCAAGAACCTTACCCACTCATTTACATGCCTTACCACGAAGAATGTTAAAGGTCACTGGGCACAAGGCATTTCTTTGTATTCATTATCCTATAAGATTGTCAGTGAGATGAATTACAGAACTATTCATATTTGAAACCTGCCTCCACCATAGTAAGGATAACAGTGGGAAGGATGATCCAGCCTTGCTTTTTGTAAGTTATAAATACCTCAGCATCCAATTTTCTTTTTTTTTTTTTTTTCTTTAATAAAAACTTTAATAACTCAATAGGTTGCTCTCTAATTGATTACAATTCCCACTGGAACACTTCCCCAGGTTGACTGAAGGTCCAGGTTTTTTTCTTTTTTTTTTTTTTTTTTTTTTTTTTTAATTTTTTATTGGATTATAGGTTTTGGGGTACATGAGCAGAGCATGCAAGACAGTTGTGTAGGTACACACATGGCAGTGTGCTTTGCTTTTCTTCTCCCCTTCACCCACATTTGGCATTTCTCCCCAGGCTATCCCTCCCCACCTCCCCCTCCCACTGGCCCTCCCCTTTTCCCCCCAATAGACCCCAGTGTTTAGTACTCCCCTTTCTATGTCCATGTGTTCTCATTTTTCATCACCCACCTCAGCATCCAATTTTCTATTTCAAAAACAATTATGATTGTATTTAGAGAATAGTAATGGTAATAACAGGGAGAGAAAAGCAATGCAAAAGGTAAAGAGGAAGGAGAAAAAAGATGAGTAAGACAAAGAAGGTATGGAACAACAAGAAAAAAACATTGTTTAGACAGAGAAGGATGGATCCATGATAATATTAGCCATACTCCCAAGGTAGCTATGTTTTCCATGTTATGACACATAGATTGTAGATCTCAATAGAAAAATGCAAATTGCATATTTGAATTGTATGAAATCTAATTATTCTACCTCAGTGTTCCTATAAATAAATATATTTTCTACTTAATAAAATATATTTTCTTTTTTTTCTAATTGCATTTTAGGTTTTGTGGTACATGTGCACAATATGCAAGATAGTTGCATAGGTACACACGTGGCAGTGTGATTTGCTGTCTTCCTCCCCTTAACCCACATCTGGCATTCCTCCCCATGCTATTCCTCCTCAGCTCCCCCAGCCCACTGTCTCTCCCTTATTCCCCCCAATAGACCCCAGTGTGTAGTGCTCCCCTCCCTGTGTCCATGTGCTCTCATTGTTCATCACCTGCCTATGAGTGAGACTATGCAGTATTTCATTTTCTGTTCTTATGTCAGTTCGCTGAGAATGATGTTCTCCAGATTCATCCATGTCCCTACAAAGGACACAAACTCATCATTTTTGATTGCTGCATAAAACTCCATGGTGTATATGTGCCACATTTTCCCAGTCCAGTCTATCATCGATGGGCATTTGGATTGGTTCCAGGTCTTTGCTATTGTAAACAGTGCTGCAATGAACATTCGTGTGCATGTGTCCTTATAGTAAACGATTTATAATCCTTTGGATATATACCCATTAATGGGATTGCTGGGTCAAATGGAATTTCTATTTCTAGGTCCTTGAGGAATCACCACACTGTCTTCCACAATGGTTGAACTAACTTTCACTCCCACCAGCCGTGTAAAGTGTTCCTATTTCTCCACATCCTCTCCAGCATCTTTTGTCTCCAGATTTTTTTAATGATTGCCATTCTAACTGGCATGAGATGATACCTCAATGTAGTTGTGATTTGCATTTCTCTGATGACCAGTGATGATGAGCATTCTTTCATATGTTTGTTAGCCTCATGTATGTCCTCTTTTATAAAGTGTCTGTTCATATCCTTTGCCCATTTTTGAATGGGCTTGTTTGTTTCTTTTTTCTTATAAATCTGTTTTAGTTCTTTGTAAATTCTGGATATCAGCCCTTTGTCAGATGGGTAAACTGCAAAAATTTTTTCCCATTCTGTTGGCTGCTGGTTCACTCTAGTTACTGTTTCTTTTGCCGTGCAGAGGCTGTGGAGTTTCATTAGGTCCCATTTGTCTATTTTGGCTTTTGCTGCCAATGCTTTGGGTGTTTTGGTCATGAAGTCCTTGCCTACTCCTATGTCCTGAATGGTTTTGCCTAGATTTTGTTCTAAGGTTTTTATGGTGCCAGGTCTTATGTTTAAGTCTTTAATCCATCTGGAGTTAATTTTAGTGTAAGGCGTCAGGAAGGGGTCCAGTTTCTGCTTTCTGCATATGGCTAGCCAGTTTTCCAAACACCATTTACCAAACAGGAAATCCTTTCCCCATTCCTTGTTTTTGTCAGGTTTATCAAAGATTGTATGGTTGTAGATATGTTGTGTTGCCTCCGATGCCTCTGTTCTGTTCCATTGGTCTATATCTCTGTTTTGGTACCAGTACCATGCTGTTTTGATTACTGTAGCCTTGTAGTATAGTTTGAAGTCCAGTAGTGTGATGCCTTCTGCTGTGTTCTTTTTGCTTAGAATTGACTTGGCTATGCGAGCTCTCTTTTGGTTCCATATGAAGTTCAAGGTGGTTTTTTCCAGTTCTGTGAAGAAAGTCAGTGGTAGCTTGATGGGGATAGCGTTGAGTTTGTAAATTACTTTGGGCAGTGTGGCCATTTTCACAATATTGATTATTCCTAACCATGAACATGGAATGTTTCTCCATCTGTTTGTGTCCTCTCTTATTTCGTTGAGCAGTGGTTTATAGTTCTCCTTGAAAAGGGCCCCTACGTTCCTTGTTAGTTGTATTCCTAGGTATTTTATTCTCTTTGTAGCAATTGAGAATGGCAGTTCGTTCTTGATTTGGCTCTAAATCTGTTAATGGTGTATAGGAATGCTTGTGATTTTTGCACATTGATTTTATATCCTGAGACTTTGCTGAAGTTGCTTATCAGTTTCAGGAGTTTTTGGGCTGAGACAATGGGGTCTTCTAGATATACTATCATGTCGTCTGCAAATAGAGAAAAATTGCCTTCCTCCTTTCCTATTTGAATACCCTTTATTTCTTTTTCTTGCCTGATTGCTCTCGAAAGAACTTCCAGTACTTTATTGAATAGGAGTGGTGAGAGAGGGCATCCTTGTCTAGTGCCGGATTTCAAAGGGAATGCTTCCAGTTTTTGCCAATTCAGTATGATATTGTCTGATGGTTTGTCATATATAGCTTTTATTATTTTGAGATACTTTCCATCAATACCGAGTTTATTGATGGTTTTTAGCATAAAGGGCTGTTGAATTTTGTCATAGGCCTTCTCTGCATCAATTGAGATAATCCTGTGGTTTTTATTTTTGGTACTGTTTATGTGGTGAATTACGTTTATAGACTTCTGTATGTTGAACCAGCCTTGCATCCCCGGGATGAATCCTACTTGATCATGGTGAATAAGCTTTTTGATGTGCTGTTGCAATTGGCTTGCGAGTATTTTATTGAACATTTTTGTGTCTATATTCATCATGGATATTGGCCAGAAGTTTTCTTTTCTTGTTGAGTCTCTGCCGGGTTTTGGTATCAGGATGATGTTGGTCTCATAAAATGATTTGGGAAGGATTCCCTCTGTTTGGATTATTTGGAATAGTTTCAGAAGGAATGGTACCAGCTCCTCTTTGTGTGTCTGGTAGAATTCAGCTGTGAACCCATCTGGACCTGGGATTTTTTTGGGTGGTAGGCTCTTAATTGCTGCCTCAACTTCAGCCCTTGTTATTGTTCCATTCATAGTTTCGACTTCCTCCTGGTTTAGGCTTGGGAGGAAGCAAGTGTCCAGGAATTTTCCATTTCTTCCAAGTTTACTAGTTTATTTGCACAGAGTTGTTTGTAATATTCTCTGATGATGGTTTGAATTTCTGTGGAATCTGTGGTGATTTCCCCTTTATTGTTTTTTATTGCATCTATTTGGTTATTCTCTCTTTTCTTTTTTATCAATCTGGCTAGTGGTCTGTCTATTTTGTTGATCTTTTCAAAAAACCAGCTCTTGGATTTATTGATTTTTTGAAGGGATTTTTTTTTTTTTTTTTTTTGTCTCTATCTCCTTCAGTTCTGCTCTGATCTTAGTTATTTCTTGTCTTCTGCTAGGTTTTGAGTATTTTTGATCTTGTTCCTCCAGCTCTTTCAATTTTGACATTAGGGTGTCAATTTTGGATCTCTCCACTCTTCTCATGTGGGCACTTATTGCTATGTATTTTCCTCTAGAGACTGCTTTACATGTGTCCCAGAGATTCTGGTATGTTGTGTCTTCGTTCTCGTTGGTTTCGAAGAACTTCTTTATTTCTGCCTTCATTTCATTGTTTATCCAGTCAACATTCAAGAGCTAGTTGTTCAGTTTCCATGAAACTTACTTTTTCCTTTCCTCTCTTGAAAAATTTGGTATGTTGTTTTCCCTGTTGCATAAACAAACTGCTATGGAAGTAATAACTGGTTTTATTTGTCTTATTTATTTTTGAGACAGAGTCTTGCTCTGTTGCCCCGACTGGAATGCAGTGGCGCAACCTTGGCTCACTGCAACCTCCACCTCCCCAGTTCAAGTGATTCTCCTGCCTCAGTCTCCTGAGTACCTAGGACTACAGGCGTGTGCCACCACACCCAGCTAATTTTTAGAGTTTTTAGTAGAAATGTGGTTTCACCATGTTAGCCAGGATTATCTTGATCTTCTGACCTTGTGATCCACCCACCTCAGCCACCCAAAGTGCTAGTATTACAGGTGTGAGCAACTGCACCACTTTGTTATTTTTTTTATTTAGACTGATCTCATTCTCTCACCCCGGCTGGAGTGCAGTAACATGATCACAGTTCATTGCATCCTCAAACTCTGGGCTCAAGAGCTCCTCCTACCTCAGGCTCCTGACTAGCAGGGATTACAAGCACAGGCCACCATGTCTAAATAATTTTGAGGTTTTATGTGGTTTTGTTTTTGTTTTGATTTTGTTTCTTTGTATAGATTAGGTCTCATCATCTTTCCCAGGTTGGTCTTGAACTCCTAGGTTCAAGTGATCCTCCTGCCATGGTTTGCCAAATTTCTGGGGTTATAGGAATGAGCCACTATTCTTAAATGTTCCTCTATTTTAGCATTCGTCTATCAGCCTAACCGCAAACATTTATAGTCTTTCCTATGCACTAGAGTTAATGTCTACCAGTAGTAAAGGTTATGACCTCTGAAGCTGTGTTGCCAGGGTCAAGCCCAGAGTCAGCTTTTTTGCTGGACATATAACCATGGTCAGATATATGTCTCAATTTTCTCATCTGTAAAATGGGTATAATATTAATAATAGTCCCTACCTTCTTGAGTTGTAAAGATTAAATGAATTAATATATGTATAACACAAGAGTGGCAGGCTCATAGATAAGAACTACTTAAACTCTAGTTATTATAATAACTGTACAACATAACGTATTATATATAATTTACATATTATATATTATTATTATACCTTAGTTCCTTTTTTACACTAGCAAATATTCATTTTATTAAAAAGTATTTTAAAAACATGGGAATCAGGGAATAAAACAGACATGAGAAATATAGCAAAGTACAAAATGGCAGGTATCAAGGTATCAATTCTACCATATCAGTAATGATATTACATGTGAATGTATTACACAATCCAAACAAAAGACAGGTACCAATTTTATTAGATTTTTTTTCATCAACATTTATTTTAAGTTAAGTGGTACATGTGCAGGATGTGCAAGTTTGCTACAAAGGTAAACAAGTGCCATCTTGGTTTGCTGAACAGATCATCCCATCACCTAAGTATTAAGCCCAGCATCCATTAGCAATTCTTCCTGATGCTCTCTCCCCTCACCTCCTATCTCCCACCTCAAACAGACCCCAGTATGTGTTGTTCCCTACCATGTCTCCATGTGTTCTCATCATTCAGCCCCCACTTATAAATGAGAATATGCAGTGTTTAGTTTTCTGTTTCTGGGTTAGATTGCTAAATATAATGGCTTGCAATTCCATTCATGTCCCTGCAAAGGACATACTCTCATTCCTTTTTATGGCTGCATTGTACACCATGGTGTATAAATACCACGTTTTCTTTAACCAGCCTGTCATTGAGGGGCATTTGGGTTGACTCCATTCTTTGGTACTGTAAATAACACTGCAGCAAACATATGCATGAATGTATTTCCCTGCTTTATAATAGAATGATTTATATTCATTTAGGTATATTCCCAGTAATAAGATTGGTGAGTCAAATGGTATTTCTGCCTCTAAGTCTTTGAGAAATCGCCACAGTCTTCCACAATAGTTGAGCTAATTTATACCACCACCAGCAGATGGTATCTCACTGCAGTTTTGATATTTATTTCTCTAATGATCAGTGAGGTTGAGCTTTATTTTATTAGTTTGTCTTCTGCATGTATGTCCTTTTTTGAGAAGTGTCTGTTCATGTCCTTTGCCTACTTTTTAATGAGGTTGTTTTTTTTCTTTAACTAAATTTAAGTTCCTGTAGACTCTGGATGTTAGACCATTGTCAGATGGATAGATGGCAAAATTTTCTATAAGTTGCCTATCCACTCTGATGAAAGTTTCTTTTGCTCTCCAGAAGCTCTTTAGTTCAATTAGGTCCCATTTGGCAATTTCCACTTTTGTTGCTATTGCTTTTGTTGTTTTCATCATGAAATCTCTGTCCATGTCTATGTCCTAAATGGTATTGCCTAGATTTTCTTCTAGGGATGTTATAGTTTTGGGTTTTACATTTAAGTTTTTAATCCATCTTCTGTTGAGTTTTGTATTTGGTGTAAGAAAAAGGTCAAGTTTCAATTTGCTGCATATGACTAGACAGTTATTTTAGCATCATTTATTAAATAGGAAGTCATTTCTCAGTTGCTTGTTTTTTTTCAGGTTTGTCAAAGATCAGATGGCTATAGATGTGTGGTCTTACTTCTGAGTTTTCTTTCCGTTCTAATCGTCTATGTTTCTGTTTTTGTACCAGTACCATGATGTTTTGGTTACTCTAGCCTTGGACAATAGTTTGAAGTCAGGTAGCATGATGCCTCCAGCTTTGTTCTATTTGCTTAAAATTTTCTTAGCTATTTGAGCTCTTTTCTAGTTCCATATGAATTCTAAAATAGTTTTTTCTAATTCTGTGGAAGACTTTCTGTCTTCCTATATGAATATAATTTACTCTTTTCTTGCTTGATTCCCTGGCCAGAATTTTCTATACTATGTTGAGTAGAAGTGAGGAGAGAGGACATCATTGTCTTAGTTGGTTTTCAATGGGAATGCTTCTGGGTTTTTTTAATTCAGTATGATATTGGCTGTGGGTTTGCCACATATGGCCCTCATTATTTTGAAGTATGTTCTTTCAGTATCTAGTTTATGGAGAGTTTTTAACATAAAGAAATGTTGGGTTTTATCAAAGGTCTTTTCTGTATCTATTAAGATAATCACGTGCTTTTTGTATTTATTCTGTTTATGCAATGACTCACAATTACAGCTTTGTGTATGTTAAACAAACCTTGCATCTCAGAAATGAAGCTAACTTGATTGTAGTAGATGAGCTTTCTGATGTGCTGCTGGATTCAGTTTGCCAAGATTTTATTAAGGATTTTTGCATTGATGTTTGCCAAAGATATTGACTTGAAGTTTTCTTTTCTCTTTTTTCTCTGCTATTTTTTGCTATCAGGATGGTTCTGGCCTCAAAGAATGAGTTACAGAGTCCCTTCTTTCCAATTTTTTATAGTAGTTTCCACAGAAATGGTACCAGCTCTTCTTTGTAGTTCTGAAAGAATTCAGCTGTGAATCCATCTGGTCTTGGGCTTTTCTTTGGTTGGTAGGCTATTTATCACTGCCTCAATTTCAGAACTCACTATTGGTCTCTTCAGGGATTCCATTTCTTCCTCTTTCAGTCTTAGGAGGGAGTATGTTTCTAGGAATCTACCCATTTCTTCAAGATTTTCTAGTTTATAATTGTAGAGGTGTTTATAGTATTCTCTAACAATCATTAGAGAATTTGTATTTTTGTGGGGTCAGTGGTGATATCCCCTTATTCTGATTGTGTATATTTGATTCTTCTCTATTTTCTTCTTTATTAGTCTAACTAGCAGTCTATATATTTTACTAATTTTTTTCAAGAAAAAAAAAACAGCTCCTGGATTCATTCATTGTTTTTTCAAGGGTTTTTTGTGTATCTCCTTCAGGTATGTTCTGATAAAAGAAAATCACCAAATAAAATAAGGCACAAGAGACCAATCCTGGGAAAACAGAGACATATGACCTTTCAGACAGAAAATTCAAAATAGCTGTGTTGAGGAAACTCAAAGAAATTCAAGATAACAAAGGAAAGGAAATCAGATCTGTCAGATAAATTTAACAAAGAGATTAAAGTACTTAAAAAAATCAGGTAGACTTTCTAGAGTTGAAACCTGTAATTGAAATGCTGAGGTATGCATCACATTCTCCTAATAGTAGAATTGATCAAGCAGAAGAATTAATGAGCTTGAAGAAAAGCCATGTGAAAATATGCAGTTGGATGATACAATAATAATAATAAACAATAAAGCATATCTGCAAGATCTACAAAATAGTTTCAAAAAGGCAAATCTAAAGTTATTGGGCATAAAGAGGAGGAGGAGTAAGAGACAAGAGTAGACAGTTTAATAAAGTGATAATATCAAAGCACTTTCCAAACCTAGAGGAGAAAACAACATTCAATTACAATAAAAACACAGAAAGCCAAGCAGTTTTACCACAAACAAGACCATCTTAGATCATTTAATAATCAATTTCCTAAGGGTCAAGGATCAAGAAAGAACCCTAAAAGCAGCAAGAGAAAAGAAACAAATAACAGAATGGAGTTTCGATATGTCTGACCGCAGAATTTTCAGTGCAAACCTTATGGCCAGGAAAGAGTAGCATGACATATTATTCATTTTTTTTATTTCAATAGTTTTGGGGAAAAAGGTGGTTTTCTATTATATGAAGAAGTTATTTGGTGGCAATTTCTGAGAGTTTGGTATACCTGTCACCCAAGCAATGTACACTGTACCCGATGTGTAATCTTTCATCTCTTTCCCCTCCTACCCTCTCTCTGCAAATGCCATTATTTCTTTCCTTTTTATGACTGAGTGGTATTCCATGGTGTATATACGCCACATTGATTATCCATTCATTGGTCAATAGGTATTTAACCTGATCCCACATTTTTGCAATTGTGAATTGTGCTGCTATAAACGTGTGTACAAGTATTTTTTTCTTATAATGACTTTTTTCCTCTGGGTAGATACCCAGTAGTGGGATTACTGGATCAAATGGTAGTTCTACTTTTAGTTCTTTAAGAAATCTCTCCATACTACTTTCCATGGTGGTTATACTAGTTTATATTACCAACAGCAGTGTAAAATGTTTCCTTTTCACCACGTCCATGCTAACATCTATTATTTTTAAATTTTCAGTTATGGCTACTCTTGAAGGTGTAAAGTGGTATCTCATTGTAATTTTAATTTACATTTTAATTTATATTTCCCTAACAATTAGCAATGTTGATCATCTTTTTTCATGTTAGTTGGCTATTGTAGATGTTCTTTTGAGAATTGTCTGTTCATATGCTCTGGTCACTTTTTGATGGGATTAAATGGTTTTTTTTCTTACTGATTTGTTTGAATTACTCATAGATTCTTGATATTGGTCCTTTGTTGAATGCATAGTTTGCAAACATTTTCTCCCACTCTGTGCGGTGTACATTTACTCTGCTAATTATTTCCTTTGCTGTGCAGAAGTTTTTAGTTTAATTGGGTCTCATCTATTTATTTTTATTTTGATGCATTTACTCTTTTTTTTTTTTTTTTTTGAGTCTCACTCTGTCGCCCAGGCATGGAGTGCAGTGGCATGATCATCCCTTACTACAACCTCTGCCTCCCAGGTTCAAGTGATTCTTCTGCCTCAGCCTCCCAAGTAGCTGGGACTACAGGCATGCGCCACCATGCCTGGCTAATGTTTGTATTTTTGGTAGAGATGGGGTTTCATCATGTTGGCCAGGCTGGTCTCAAACTTCTGACCTCATGATATGCCTGCCTCAGCCTCCAAAAGTGCTAGGATTATATACGTGAGCCACCTCGCCTGACCTGCATTTGCTTTTTAGTCCTTGGTCATCACCTCTTGGCCTTAGCCAATACTGAGAAGTGATTTTCTGATGTTATCTTCTAGAATTTTTATGGTTTCAGATCTTAGATTTAAGTATTTGATTCATCATTACTTTATTTTTGTATAAGGTAAGAGATAAAACTCCAGTTTCATTCTTCTACATGTGGCTTGTCAACTATTCTGACACCATTTGTTGAGTAGGGTGTCCTTTTTCCACTCTATGTTCTTGTTTGCATTGTCAAAGGTAAGTTGGCTGTAAGAATTTGGCTTTACTTCTGGGTTCTCTATTCTGTTCCATTGGTCTACATGCCAATTTGCATATCAGTACCATTCTATCTTGGTAACTATAGCCTTGTAGTATAATTTGAAGTTGGGTAATGTGATGGCTCCAAAGTTGTTCCTTTTCCTTAGCCTTGTTTTGGCTATGCAGGCTCTTTTGTTTGTTGCATATGAATTTTAGAATTGTATTTTCTAGTTCTGTGAAAAATCATGATGGTCCTTTTACTAGAATTGCATTAAATGTGTAGATTGCTTTGGGCAGTATGGTCATTTTCAGAATATTGATTTAACTCATCCATGAGCATGCAATGTGTTTCCATTTCTTTGTGTCATCTATGATTTTATTCAGCAGTATTTTGTAGTTTTCCTTGTAGAGTTCTTTCACCTCCTTGATCAGGTATATTCCTAAGTATTTTAATTTATTGCAACTGTTACAAAGGTATTGAGTTCTTGATTTGCTTCTCAGCTTGGTCAATTGTTGGTGTAGAGCAGTGCTACTGATCTGTGTACATTGATTTTGTATACTTAAATGTTACTGAATTCACTTACCAGATCTAGAAGCTTTTTGGATGAATCTTTGGGGTTTTCTAGATATACAACAATATCATCAGCAAACAGACAGTTTGACCTCCTCTTTATCAATTTCGATGCATTTTATTTCTTTTCTCTTGTTTGATTTCTTTGGCTAAAACTTCAAGTGCTATGTAGAATGGAAGTGGTGAAAGTGTGCATCCTTGTCTTGTTTCAGTTCTCATGCTTTCACCATTTCCTCATTCAATAAGGTGCTTCCTTGAGGAAACTGTACAGGATGCTGGAATAGGCAAAGATTTCTTGAGTAATACCCTAGAAGCACAGACAACTAAAGCAAAAATGAACAAATAGGATCACGTCAAGTTAAAAAAAACTCCTGCACAGCAAAGGATACAATCAACAAAGTGAAGAGACAACCCAAAGAATGGCAGAAAATATTTACAAACTATTCATCTGTTAGGGGATTAATAACCAGATAGAGGAGCTCAAACAACTCCAAAGGAAAAATATAATAATCTGATTTCAAACTGGGCAAAAGATTTGAATAGGACATTTCTCAAAAGAAGACATACAAATGACAAATAGGCATATGAAAAAATGCTCAACATCACTGATCATGAAAGAAATGCAAATAAAAACTAGAATGAAATATAATCTCAACCGAGTTAAAAATGGCTTTTATCCTAAAGATAGCCAATAACAAATGTTAGAGAAAAAGGAGCACTTGGACACTGTTGGTGGGAATATACATTAGTACAACCACTGTGGAGATCAGTTTGGATGTTCCTAAAAAACTAAAAATAGAGCTACCATGTGATCCCGCAATCACACTGCTAGGTGCATACCCAAAAGAAAAGAAGTCAATATATCAAAGAGATATCTGCACTCAGATGTTTATTGAAGCATTATTCACAATGGCCAAGATTTTGAACCAACCTAAGTGTCCATCAGGAAATAAATGGATAAAGAAAACATGGTATATATACACAATGGAATACTATATCACCATAAAAAAGGAGATTCTGTCACTTGAAACAACATGGATGGAACTGGAGGTCATTATGTTAAATAATAGAAGCCAGGCACAGAAAGACAAACATTGTATATTCACCCTTATTCGTGGAAGCTGAAAGTTAAAACAATTGAACTCATGAATATATAGAGAAAAAGAATGGTTACCAGAGGTCTGGAAGGTTAGCTTTGAGTGGAGGGAAGGGGAAATGATTTGTGGGTAAAAATATAGTTAGATAGAATAAATAAGATCTATAGTAGTAATTGATAGTACAACAGGGTAACTACAGTCAACAATATTGTATATTTTAATGTAATTAAAAGAGTATTATTGGATTGTCTATAACAAAAAGAAAGGATAAATGCTTGACGGGATTAATATCCCACTTACCAGGATTTGATTATAATATACTATATGCCCATATCAAAGTATCTCATATAACCCATCAATACATACATACTATGTACTCACAAAGACTAAAATATTTTTTAAAAGAAAATCATTTATCCTTACATATTTCTCTCTAGATTTAATATCCTTCTTAATTAAGTATATTATTTAGTAGTTCTTTCAGAAAGGGTCTATTAGAGTAAATCCTTTTTTAAAAAATCTGTTTTCTTGACACTCTGAGGATATTATCTTATTGTCTTCTGGCTTGTTTTTGGTACTGAAATTTATGATGTTGAGCTAATTATCCTTTTTTTGTATATGTGACATAGAATATAGGTGGGATCATAAACTTTTTTTTCAATTTCCTTCTGCTCTGTCCTGCTGCATTTTGAAGACTGTAAAGCTGAAAACAGTTTCCTGGAAACTTTCACAACTAGTGATCCAAGTAAGATTTTTTGCTATTCAAATGCATTTGTGTAAGCTTGAATTTGGAACTGAGTTATGTGAAAGAGGATGCAGGGCATCAGAATTTCCTTGCTGGGGAGAACAGATTAAAGGCAGTGTGACTCAAACTGACAACTGCAACAAGGTAAAATAATTTGGGCATTTGTCTTCCTGATCAAGCAGCAGCAGCTACGTCTGGGGACCAGCAGCTATATTGGCAACCTCTCATTTAGACAAGCAAATAATTAATTGTGCAGGAGCAGCAAGCAGTTCCCATGCTAGTCCAGATCTGAGGAGCAGCTTTGGGTACATTCATGAAAGTGCAGCCTAGTGTCTGTTTATTGATCCATTTAATATTGACACAAGCCTATAATATGCTATAATAAACTTTCTGTATAAGCCTGCCAAAGTGTATTATTTGCTCCTCAACTGTTCATAATCTTTTATCTTTGGCTGCATTTTTTTTAGATAATCTCCTTTTCCTTTGGCATTTTGCTGTCTCATTATGCTGCATCTAGATGTGTATTTTTTACTTATCCTTGTTGGAACTAGCTTCAGCACCACTGAATCTGAGAATTCACATTTTCATTTATATTGGAAAAATGTCAGCCATGACCTCTTCAGATATAATCTCTTCCAAATTCTCATTTAACTCCTTGTAAGATTCCTATCAGATGCATTCTGCAGATTCTCATTCTTTTCTCCTAATGTCTCCATTAAATTTTCCAACTGATTGTCTCTAGTATATTTTGGGAACTTTCTTCAAATCTATGTTCTAGTATATTTACTTTTTCCTTAGCTTTTTGTTTTTCCCATTTTAGATGTTATAAAGCTACATATAACAGAAGCTTTATTACAGTATTGACCAAATAGGAATTTATTTTTATCACAAAACAGTACATCTGAAAGTTGGCAGTCCAGGACTGATGCAGTAGTCCCATAGTAGTATTAGTTCTCAAGCTCTCTGTTTTCTACTCTGCCAGTCTTAACATGTGATTTATTCTCATGATTGCCTTATGATAGCAAAATAGATACTGCATTTTATTCCTTCTGTTGCCTTTCAGGAAATAAGAATAAAGTAACAAAGAGGACAGAATCATTGATAGCAATTTTACTAAAACATTATCACGTGGGTATACTGGTGTAAGAATGCCAAGTAATGCAGTGTCTGTTTGTTTAATAATTATATTGCCAACCCAAACAAAATTCGGGGTTATTATATTTTTTAAAAGAAAGAGAAAATTGGTATTGGAAAGGCAATTTGAAGTATCTGCCACACATATTCATTAAGCTTTTTAAAAAGAATTATTACTATAATTTTTGTATATTTTAATTCTTAAGGTCTGCTTGATTTATCTTCAATTTCCCTGTTCGTTTTTCACAGTGTCTTACCTTATATTTCAGTTCTTTCATTTATGCCTTTAGCCATTTAAAAAGAAGACATACATGAGACCAACAAACATATTAAAAAATGCTCATCATCACTGGTCATTAGAGAAATAGAAATCAAAACTACATTGAGATACCATCTCACACCAGTTAGAATGGCAATCATTAAAAAATCTGGAGACAACAGATGCTGGAGAGGATGTGGAGAAAAAGGAACACTTTTACACAGCTGGTGGGAATGTAAATTAGTTCAACCATTGTGGAAGACAGTGTGACGATTCCTCAAGCACCTAGAAATAGAAATTCCATTTGACCCAGCAATCCCATTACTGGTATATATCCAAAGGACTATAAACCATTCTACTATAAAGACACATGCACACGAATGTTCCCTGCAGCACTGTTTACAATAGCAAAGACCTGAACCAACCCAAATGCCCATCAATGATAGACTGGACAGGGAATATGTGGCACATATACACCATGGAATATTATGCAGCCATGAAAAACGTTGAGTTCGTGTCCTTTGCAGGGACATGGATGAACCTGGAAACCATCATTCTCAGCAAACTGACACAAGAACATAAAACGATATACCACATATTCTCACTCATAGGCAGGTGTTGAACAATGAGAACACATGGACACAGGGAGGGGAGTACTACACACTGGGGTCTGTTGGGGGGAATAGGAGAGGGACAGCGAGGGGTGGGAGTTGGAGAGAGATAGCATGGGGAGAAATGCCAGATACAGGTGAAGGGGAGGAAGGCAGCAAATCACACTGCCAGATGTATACCTATGCAACAATCTTGTGTGTTCTTCACATGTACCCCCAAACCTAAAACGCAATAAAAAAATTTAAAATATATATATATTTATAGTTTTTATCTGATTCTTCATCTCTGCCATTTACTGTACCATATGAATCAAATTTATGGTGGATTATTTCCTCATTGATATTGTAATTTGGGATGGTGAGTTTATCTTTGGCAGAGGTACATCTGTTGAAATCTTAGGCATCCAGGCCTGAGGTCATGTTTTTTTCAGGATAGTTTCATATTTTTCTCACAGGAACTTCCCTACAGGAACAATTTTTATATCAATTTCTTATCCTAAGGATTCCCAGACATTAGAGGTAGCTTAAGTTAAAATCATAAGCCTATGAGAGGCATAGGCCCATGGCTGAAATTCTCAGGAAAGTTATTTTTTAATTCTTGGAGCTCAGATTCCAAACAAAGGCTCTCCTGTCAAATTTCTATTTTGGCTAGTAAATTTTTCTGGTCTACTTTTTCACACAGAGCGTACTCCTTTACATTTTCTGGGTTTGTATTGTTTAACTTACAGCTCCCCATCTCAGACAACTCCAAGTCTACATCTTTTTATCCTACATAGCTATTGTAATGTATATCTGAGATCTGTAACTCTCTTACACCCTCCAAACACAAAGATAAACATAGTGCCAAACCACGTGTTTACCAAGCCAATTTTTAATTGCCTTTTTTTGTTGCCTGATAAATTATTCTCACTTTCTTTTTCTTCTTTTTTTTCCTTTGGAGGCAGAGTCTCGCACTGTCACCCAGGCTGGAGTGCAATGGCTTGATCTCGACTCACTGCAACCTCCACCTTCCGGGTTCAAGCAACTCTCCTGCCTCAGCATCCCCAGTAACTGGGATTACAGGCATCCACCATCACGCCTGGCTAATTTTTGTGTTTTTAGTAGAGACAAGTTTCACTATGTTGGAGAGGCTGCTCTTGAACGCCTGGCCTCGTCATCCTCATGCCTCAGCTGGGATTACAGGTGTGAGCCACCACATCCGGCCGAATATCCTCACTTTCTTTTAAAAGATCATCCTTACAATTTGTCTTATACTTTGTCAAGCGTTTCAAAATTTCTGTAGTTACAGAAATTTTAAGTTAGAGTTTTGTATTTTGAGCATGTGACGTTTCTGAAAAATATGCCTATGGTCAACAAATCTTAGGACTAGAAACAAAGAAAGTTTGAAGAGCTCATAAGTTATTTTGCTAAATAGTTTGTTGATGAGCTTAATTGTTAAAAATGTTACTAAGTCCCCAATACTCTCAGTTTATACACAATCACCTTAATATTATTTTTAAAAATTTATTAAGATATTAGAATAGAATAAATAAATTATATTTAAGTAGTTTAGAATTTTTAAAATAAAATTAGCTCTAAAATGCCCTCTAAATTTTCATCTTTATTTATTAATGAAAAAACTAAAAGTTAAAGACTCTGTTACTTGCTCCAGGTCAGAATTAGAGTTGTACAGAGCCCAGGTAGACTAATTATTTAGCAACCCAAGAAGATAAATATTTTGGTGCATTTTTAAAGAGATAAGCTTTTGACATTTTCAGCATTTAGGTATTTTGATATATTTAAATTTAAAAATACATATTTATTTATTTAGATTAGGGTTGAATGAAGCTATAGGAAATAAGTGTAAAAGACAAACCTTGATTAGCAGGGTTCAGGCTTTCTTTTCCATCTAGAATAATACATCTGTAACCTTACACTTATATAAGTCTACTCAGCAGCCAAGCTCCTATAGTCAGACAGATCCTGCCACTTTAGAAAGCAGTTCTGTCATCTACTATTATTCAAACTTAACCTTTAGACGTATTGTCCTGCCCTCCAATAAGAAGCTAATCAAGAAGTATTTAGTAATTTCCTGAGAGTATTTCAGATAATATAATTTTTAATTTCTTTTCATATCTAGTACTGGTTTGAGGCCTCAAATATTTGTCTACAAGTTGTAGGTCATCTTCCCACCAATAATATAACTTGCTTACACCACTGGTTGGCAGAATCAGGACAAGAATACAGGTCTTCCATTTGCAATTCAGTGCTCTGTAAATTACATCTTCCTTCATGATTTAAAATTCTACTCAGGTATTTCTGTCAACCAGCATACAATTATTTCTCCTTATGTGCTATCTTATATTTAATATCCTCATAATAATGTAATGTGTCTTATCATTCAAATATGATAACTTCTCCCCTGTTATCTCTTAAAGTCATGTCATATCCTATGGGATTAAAATTATTTCTCTCAGGAACATAATATGTATGTTCTTGATAATATGTTCATAGCTAAAGAGATATCTAAGCCAAAAGGTATAGACAGAAAAAAGAAAACTCCTCCCTACACATTTTCAAGAAAATGTAATATAACAAAATATTATGACAGAATAGAAACTACATATATTACTCATAGAAATAAATGTGATTAAACTTAACTCATTTATTAAAAAATGAAATAATTTTATATAGGTAACAAAATAATAAAATACAAACAATTATATGAACAAAACTATATTGATGAAATAAAGGGATTTTAAAAATCTGGAAAAATAGGCCGGGCACAGTGACTCAAGCCTGTAATCCCAGCACTTTGGGAGGCCGAGGCAGGCAGATCACGAGGTCAAGAGATCAAGACCATCCTGGTCAACATGGTGAAACCCCGTCTCTACTAAAAATACAAAAAATTAGCTGGTCATGGTGGCACGTGCCTGTAATCCCAGCTACTCAGGAGGCTGAGGCAGGAGAATTGCCTGAACCCAGGAGGGGGAGGTTGCAATGGGCCGCGATTGCACCATTGCACTCCAGTCTGGGTAACTAGAGTGAAACTCTATCTCAAAAAAAAAAAAAATCTGGAAAAATAAAAGGATGGGCAAAGATGAAGGTATACTAGGCAAATGTAATCAACATTATAATAAAAAGTTTATAATAATAATATTATAAAAATTAGAATTCAATTCAAAAAGTATTAATTGTAATGAAGAACATTTTCTGGGCCAAAAGGCAATCTACATTAGAATTCAATTCAAAAAGTATTAATTGTAATGAAGAACATTTTCTGGGCTAAAAGGCAATCTACTGTGAAGATATAAAAGCTATGACTGCATGCATCAAATAATATATCACTGACAATTATAAAACAAAAATTGCAGGAGACTTGAGAATAACAGGTAGAACCACACTAATAATAGGAGTCATTAAACTGTCATAGTAAGTTTAAGACAGTTCACATGGTCCCAAAATAAAAAGTGATGTAGAAATAAACAATATACCAATAATATAAATCTTAAGGATATATTTTGAATTTACAGCCTGATAATAGAAAATACAAGTTCTCAAACACACATAAAAAATTCACCCCCAAAAAATCATACATTTTATGTCACAAAAAAATGTGCCTACATAAAATAGAAATATTACTGACACTCCCTGATTACAATGAAATAAAACAAGAAATTTCAAAATAGAAAATATAACCATAAAGACTTTTCCACCAAAAATATAAAGAACTTAACACTAAATAGCTCTTGAGTGAAAAAGAAAATACAAACTTAAATTATAGAGTTTCTAAAACCAATAACAACAATGAAAACACTACCTTATCATAATACATGGAATACACAAAGTTGTGATTAAATTCTTAAACACTCAATTAAAGGAAATAATAAAAATAAATTAAATTCTCATAGAAATTATGTAGGAACAACCAAGCAACCAAATAAAGCAAAAGAAAGGAAATGATAAAGAAAAAGGGCAGAAGTTTTGAAGGCAGAGAATTTTTTTAGAACAGTAAACCCAGTTTTTAAAAATCAAAATCCTGGTTCTTTGAAAGAATTAACAAAATAATCAGTAGCTAATCTAATTTTAAAAAGAAGGGAATCATAATTTTTTCAAAATAAGGATTGACAGTTGACAACAGGGAAATAATTACTGAATCAGAAGAAATGAAAAAAGTCATACTGGTCATACTAGTCTACTTTTCAGGCCTCTATTTAAATAAATTGGAATCTTAGAAATGAACAATCATATGATTACCTCAGGAATGTTAGAAATACAGTTGACAAATGTTAACAAATGGCTACTCACAATTTTAACCAAACTATCCAATAAAATAAGAATAAAAGGATACTTTCTTGATAAAAATATATATGCTTAGTTAGAAAGTAACCCATTTCACTCAATCAGGAAATGCTTGAGGTATTTCCCCTAATATCAGGAAGAGAAAAGGTCTAAGTGTTACCTCCAATAATATTTCATATTGTACTAAAAGTATTAGCCTAAGCAGAAAAACAACAGACATCACTAGAGGCTTAAACATTTTTAAAGAAGTAACACTCTATCTATTTGCAAATAACAAAATAGCACATCTGGAAAATCCTAAAGACTCAATGATAATAAATAATTTAATCCAGCCATGGTGGCTCACGCCTGTAATCCCAGTACTTTAGGAGGCTGAAGCAGACAGGTCATCTGAGGTCAGGAGTTCAAAACCAGCCTGACCAAAATAGTGAAACTCCATCTCTACTAAAAATAGAAAATTAGCCAGGTGTGGTGGTGTGTGCCTTTAATCCTAGCTACTAGGGAGGCTGAGGCAGGAGAATCACTTGAACCCGGTAGGAGGAGGTTGTGGAGAGCCAAGATCATGCCATTGTACTCCAGCCTGGGCAACAAAAGCAGAACTCCATCTCAAAAAATATATATAACAACAATAATAATAATTTAGTAAGGTAGAAGAATACAAAATTAACACACAGAAACAAATATCCTTCACATACACAAACAGTTACCACTAAGAAGAAAAACCCTACTTAGAACCCTATAATAACAACAAAGAAGATGAAAAAACAAATAAATAAGTATTCAAAAATATCCGAAACACACACAAAAGTTAAAATATTTCTGAAATATGCAAAATTAGATTTCAAAATATGGAAAGATACATCTAATCTGTATAAAATAAATGGGCATCAAAAAGATTACAGATCTTAAGTAATAAATTTAATAAAAAAAGAACAATCATTTTTATTAATCTATACATGTTGATGCATAGATTCCTATTTTTTCCTATGTCATAACTCATTACCATTATTACTTAATTTTGATGCTCAAATTATCCCAGATAGTCAGTGGGCACCCTGAAGCTGATTCTTGTGTCCTTTTTTTCATATTCCAATTATTTTCTAATGTGACTAACTTTTAACACAGCAAAATATTCCTGTCCCTACACTGAAAGCAGTAATTTATCTAAGGATCTCTGGAACCTTTTAAGTTATGAATAAATTTCAGAACTCAAAGTCTAAGAGCTAGGTATGTTCATTGCTACTGGGACTCAGAATACGGAGCTGGGAAAAGTAATACACATATACATATGTACACACCTATATACCCATATCTATATCCCCACATACCCACACATACACTGGAATTATATCTCCAAGTCCAATTTAATTCTAGCTTGCTTGTTTGCTTTTCTTTTTTCTTCCTTCCTTCCTTCCATCCTTCCTTTTTCCTTCCTTCTTTCCTTCTTTTCTTTCTCCTTTCCATATTTGTAACTCCTTTCTCTGACAAGAAACAGTTCCCAATATTTTTTCAAAATATTTACTCTTTAATTTATTCCTAGATCACAGAGAAAGAGCTCAAAATTGCTTATCTAAACCACTGTGAAAACCAGACCTCCTAAATACAGTTCAACATTTGTTTACAGTTCTTTTTCATTTTATTCTGAAAATACAGAGTTCAAATTTTTAGATTACCACTCTAATATTTTTAATTGCAAAAAAATTACACTACAGTAACAAAAATATTGAACATGAAAGCTTTCTCTCATATGTGTTCTCTTTTGGTAAGTAATGTTATACCATCCTACAAAAAATATTATATCATATAGAAGAAACAATATGTCAATATGTCATGCCTTTTCTTTCATTTCAAACTACTCAAAAGTATCCTAGTACCAAGATGCTCATATTCTTATATCCAATTGATTTTCCCAGGGACAGAAAGAGAAACAAAAACAAAATCATTCCACTCTAGCACCCTTACCATAGTTGAATTGAAGATATTTTCATCTCTTGCAAAATTAAAATTCCACTTACCAACTGAACACATTAATTATATTACCTAAATGGAGTTTTTGAGTCAATAAATAGTCTTAGGCTCTAATAAGTTCACAGCACCTTTTATTTTTCTTTTCAAAGTTTGTTACTGAAGTTGATCAAGAAAATTGTATTCTTGAAAAAAGTCAAAGTATTTTCTCTATATTATTTTTCTCTAATTAAGTATTAAAATAAAACAATGGATAAGTAGAATAGAAATGATGAAAGAGAAGCTTAAAACATTAAAATAGCCTCTTTTGCAGTGAAAAATTTTCCATCAGAAACAAGAGTAAAGGCAGATATCAAAACTCAATTATATCAGTCAAAATAAAGGGATAATTTAAAGCTTTGATCATCTGAAATGAAAATTAGTTATTTAAAACTCCACTGGAAACACTTTAGGGAACTCACTATTTCCTCGGGTTGACAATTCGTGTTCATTATCATTTTAATAACTTATTTCTTCTTGTCATTGCTGTGTTTTTTTCTGTGTTTTGGTGACATACATCAACTTCTCTTACCTCTCAAGTAATTTTTTTGCGACTTTGCTCATGTATAATTGACTTTTGGTAAACCTCATATGGTTACAGTATATAAGTTGGTAAGTTTTGACGTATGTCATGGTCATAAAACAATCACAACAATCAAAATAAAAAATATTTTTCACCCCTATTAATAAAAGTTTTCTTATATTCCCTTGTAATCCATCCGACCTTCCATAGACTTCCACGTGGAAACAGTCATCGGCTTTCTAGGGATGTGACTACATTTGCATTTTCTAGAGTTTTATACAAATAGAATCAAATACTTCATAATGTTTTGTTTCTGGTTTCCTTCACTCAGCATAATGATGCGGAAATTCACTCATATTCTTGTATATATCTATATGCAATGGACTGAATGTACCCCCCCCAAATTCATACATTAAAGCCCTAATCCTAAATGTCATAGTATTTGAAAATGGGGCCTTTAGAAGGTAATTATGTCATTAGAGTGGAACCCTCATGTTGTGACTAGTGATCACTTAAAAGAAGAGACCTGAGAAAAATAATGTCTCTCTCTGCCATGCTAGGGTACAGCAAGAAGACTCCTTGACCTTGAACTTCCCAGTCTCCAGCAATGTGCGAAAGAAATGCCTGTCATTTAAGCCATCCAATTGAAGGTAATTTGTTACAGCAGGCTAACATAAGACATTATAGTTCATTCACTTTAATTGCTAATTAGTATTCCCATCATAGGGATATGCTAGTCTGTTGGTCATTCACTAGTTAATGAACATTTAGATTGTTTCCAGTTTTTGGTTAACAATAATGGCTTTGGTTAATAAGACTGCCATAAATATTCACCTACATATTTTGTGAATATTTGCTTTCATTTCTCTTGAATAAAAATTTAGGAGTAGAATATCTGGATCTTTGGTAAGTGAAATTTTAACTATTGGACTTTTGAATAAAACTGCCAAACTGTTTTCCAAAGTGGCTGTATATAATTATCTCTTTATATACTTATTTATATTGCAACAACATACATCATTTTACATATTTTTTAAGGCCAAAGACCTCTGAAAAGCTTGGCTAAGAAAAAAACAAAAAGATCAGAGCCTAATGAATTTTAAAGAAAAAAAACACATTGGGAATTCATCATGACATTAAATTGTAGACAGAATGTACATATAAATGAAAAAGGAAATCATTTCAGATAATATTTTTTAAGTTATTTTCCACAGAATTTTTTAAGACATTAATTCCACCTTTGGATGAAATTTTTCCAGAGTAAAAATTATAGTTATCTTTCTATCTATCCCCAATTCTGACATATCATTTAGAACATAGCAAAGTCATAACAGTGTTTTTTTAGAATTGCAAATTTAGATGAGCTAGTGTAAGACACAAATGAACAAAACTTATAATTAGTATGCAAAATATTAAGAACTTATAAAACAAAATGTTTCATACCACAGTTGAGCTCTAATACATAATTTTTCTTATTGCTGTTTTCCAGCATTGTCTTCAGATCAAGACTGATTTGTCTTGTTTTCATTTAACAGTCATAAATATACAATAAAAAGTTATTAAAGTGTTTATGATAGGACATATTAGAAAGAGAGTTACAACTGAAAAAAATATAAAACCAACAATGGGCACTTTGAGAAACAACCTTATATGCAAAATAAAGAAAAAAATGTCAGAAAAATTAAAGTAGTAAGACTTCATTAAAAATTCAGCCAGTACACAGTTCATCTACTGTATGAAATATAGCAAGCCATTAAAATAATTACGATTCCATGAATGCAATCTAATCTCAAGCGAATGCTAAAAAGTCTGTCTTCCAATTAGCACATTAGTGGAACTTGCTTAATTAAATCAATTGAATATCAGTAGAAGCCCCCTAAGTATGCACTATGAGACTCGTATGAAGAAAACAGATGTGAACATGTATTTATAAAGCACATTAGAAAATTGTTGGCAAGTGTTTAATATATAATTTTTTATATAGCAAATAAAGGTCTAGGAAAGGTCTTAAACCCTAGTGGAAATGCTCAAATGTGCAAATTCAGATTTTTAAAGTCTACTTTGTTAATGCTTCTTTTATAATTTAGCAATGATGTCTTAAAAGCATATTTCTAGAATTGGATGTGGGACCATAAAAAGAAGTAAATTAATTTTCTAAAAATAAATGCCATATTAGAAGGTAACTGTAAAATCCTCAGAGATATTTATCATTAAATTACATGCTGTTTCCTTTGTTTTCTAGTGTTTAGGGAATGGCTTTACTTTCCTTTGAACATCTTTTCCATACTAATAATCACATACATAAAAAGCTAAGGATATTCTACTCTATGTAAGTTTTGAAATATGTTAAAAACAGTTTTTAAAAATTATTTAAATGAAGGCTGAAACAATTATTAGAATGTATAGATCTCCTTTTTTCTTAGTATTACTATATAAACAATATTTCATTAAGGTTGCATTTTATGTCGATGAATTTTGAATATATTTATTTTCTGCAAAGAGACTCCTGTGTTTTCTTAGCCAAGAAATAAACAAGAGAGAATACCAAAAAATTGGATTAGGTCATAGCAGAATTTTAAAATATAGGTAATATCTTCCATAAAAGGTATTTTACATTTTCAATTTACTTTTATTTAATTGACAAATAATAATTATGTATATTTACAGGGAATGTGATGTTTTGATCTATGTATACATTGTATTGAATGTTTATTCAATAAAGCTAATTAACAAATCCATCACCTTACCTACTTACCATGTTTTTGTGGCAAGAACATTAAAAATCTATTATTTTAGCAATTTTGAAATATACAGTTACAACTGTTATTACTATGCAATGTAAGAGATCACTAAAAGTTATTCCTCCAGTCTAACTGAAACTTTGTACCCTTTAATCAACATCTTCCCTTTTTTCAGCCCTCTTCCATATCTGGTAACCACCTTTCTACTCATTTCTATGAAATTCACTACAAGGACCTCAAACAACCCAATAGCAAACAACATATAATGTGATAAAAAATCGGTGAAGGACATGAACAGACATTTCTGAAAAGAAGACACACAGATGCTATATTAGGTTTAATGAACTCACAGTTCCATGTGACTAGGGATGCCTCACAATCATGGTGAAGGGCAAAGGCACATCTTACGTGGTGGCAGACAAGAGAAAATGAGAATTATGTGAAAAGGGTTTTCCATTATAAAACCATCAGATCTCATAAGACTTATTCACTATCATGAGAACAGTGTTAGGAAGCCATCCCCATGATTCAACTGTCTTCCACTGGATCCATCCGACAACATGTGAAAATTATGGGAGCTACAGTTCAAGATAAGATTTGGGTGGAGACTCAGCCAAACCATATCATTCCACCCCTGGCCCCTCCCAATTCTTATATCCTCACATTTAAAAACAATGATGCCTTCCTAACAGTCCTCAAAAGTCATAACTCATTTCAGCATTAACTCAAAAGTCCATAGTTCAAAGTCTCATCTGAGACAAGGCAAGTCCCTTCCACCTGTGAGCCTGTAAAATCAAAGACAAGTTAGCTACTTCCTAGATACAATAGAGGTACAGGCATCAGGTAAATTTAGTCATTCCAAATGGGAAAAATTGGCCAAAACAAAGGGTCTGCAAGCCCCACGCAAGTCTGAAATACAGCAGGGCAGTCAAATCTTTAAGCTCTAAAATGATCTCCTTTGACTCCACATCTCAGGTCACACTGATGCAAGAAGTGGGTCCCCATGGTCTTGGGCAGCTCCACCCCTGTGACTTTGCAGGGTACATCTTCCCAGCTGTTGTCACTGCCGGCATTGAGTGTCTGCAGCTTTTCCAGTTCAACAGTGCAAGCTATCAAAGGATCTACCATTCCGGGGTCTGGAATACAGTGGATCTCTTTTCACAGCTCCAATAGGCAGTGTCCCAGTAGGGACTCTGTGTGGGGACTCACACCCCACATTTCTCACACTACACTAGCAGAGGTTCTCCATTTGGGCCCCACCCCTGCAGCAAACTTTTGCCTGGATATTGATGAATTTCTATACATCCTCTTAAAACTAAGCAGAGATTCCCAAACCTCAGTTCTTGACTTCTGTGCACCCACAGGCTCAACATAGCATGTAAGCTGCCAAGTCTTGGGGTTTGCACTCTCTGAAGCCACAGCCCGAGCTATACCTTGACCCCTTTTAGCCATGGCTACCGTAGCTAGGATACAGGTTGCCAAGTCCCTAGGGGGTCCAGGGCCCCACCCATGTAACCATTTTTTCCTCCTAGGCCTCTGGGCCTGTGATGCGAGGGGCTACTGTGAAAACCTCTGACATGCCCTGGAGACATTTTCTCCATGGTCTTGGGTAATAACATTTGGCTCCTCATTACTTACACAAATTTCTATAGCCAACTTGAATTTGTCCTTAGAAAAGGATTTTTCTTTTCTATTGTATCTTCAGGCTACAAATCTTCCAATCTTGTGTGCTGTTTCCCTTCTAAAACTGAACACTTTTAAAAACACCCAAGACACCACTTGAATGCTTTGCTGCTTAGAAATTTAAAGGACCTTTTCAAGGAGAACTACAAACCACTGCTCAACGAAATAAGAAAGGACACAAACAGATGGAAAAACTGGTTAGGAAGAATGCTCATGGTTAAGAAGAATCAGTATTGTGAAAATGGCCATACTGCCCAAAGTAATTCATAGATTCAATGCTATCCCCATCAAGCTCCCAATGACCCTCTTCACAGAACTGTAAAAAAATCACCTTAAACTTCATATGGAACCAAAAGAGAGCCTGCATAGCCAAGACAATTCTAAGCAAAAAGAACAAAGCTGGAGGCATACTAGAAGACTACAGTAATCAAAACAGCATGGTACTGGTACCAAAACAGAGATATAGACCAATGGAACAGAACAGAGGCCTCAGAGGCAGTGCCATACATCTACAACCATCTGATCTTTGAAAACCCTCAAAAAAAAACAGCAATGGGGAAAGGATTCCCTGTTTAATAAATGGTGTTGGGATAACTGGCTAGCCATGTGCAGAAAACAGAAATTAGACCACTTCCTGACACATTACACTAGCTCCAGATGAATTAAAATTAACTCCAGATGAACTAAAGATTTAAACATAAGACCTAACACCATAAAAACCCTAGAAGAAAACCTAGGCAAAACCAGTCAGGACATAGGCACAGGCAAGAACTTCATGACTAAAACACCAAAAGCACTGGCAACAAAAGCCAAAATAGACAAATAGGACCTAATTAAACCCCTGAGCTTCTGTACAGCAAAAGAAACAATCATTAGAGTGAACTAGCACCAACAGAATGGGGAAAAATTTTTACAATTTACCCATTTGACAAAGGACTAATAATCAGAATTAATAAAGAACTAAAACTGATTTATGAGGAAAAGAAAAACCCATCCAAAAGTGGGCAAATGACATGAAAGACACTTTTCAAAAGAAGACATAGATGAGGTCAACAAACATATGAAAAAATGCTCATCATCACTGGTAATTAGAGAAATACAAATCAAAACCACATTGAGATACCATCTCACATCAGTTAGAATGCTGATCATTTAAAAACCCGGAGACAACAAATGCTGGAGAGGATGTGGAGAAATAGGAACACTTACACTGTTGGTAGGAGTGTAAATTAGTTCAGCCATTGTGGAAAACAGTGTGGCGAATTTTCAAGGGTCTAGAACTAGAAATACCATTTGACCCAGCAATCCCATTATTGGGTATATACCTAAAGGATTATAAATCATTCTATTATAAAGACATATGCACACGTATGTTCATTGCAGCACTGTTTACAATAGCAAAGACCTGGAACCAACCCAAATGCCCATTGATGATAGATTAGACAAGGAAAATGTAGCACATATACACCACAGTATACTATGCAGCCATAAAAAATGATGAGTTTGTGTCCTTTGGAGGGACGTGGATGAATCTGGAAACCACCATTCTCAGCAAACTGACACAAGAACAGAAAATCAAACACCGCATGTTCTCACTCACAGGCAGGTGTTGAACAATGAGAACACGTGTATACAGGGAGGGGAGCATCACACACCGGGGTCTGTTGGGAAGGGGCTAGGGGAGGGACAGCGGGGAGTGGGGTGGTTAGGGAGAGATAACATGGGGAGAAGTGCCAGATATAGGTGATGGGGGTTGGAGGCAACAAACCACCTTGCCATATATATACCTATGCAACAATCCTGCACAATCTGCACATGTACCCCAGAACCTAAAGTGCAAAAAAAAAAAAAAAAGAAAGAAATTTCATCTGCCAGATACTCTGAATCATTTCCTTCAATTTCAAAGTTCCACACATATCTAGGGCAGGGGAAAAATGTTGCCAGTCTCTTTGCTAAAACATATCAAGAGTCACCTTTACTCCAGTCCCCAACAAGCTCCTCATCTCCATCTGAGACCACTTCAGCCTGGATTTCATTGCCCATATCATTATCAGCATTTTGGTCAAAGCTGTTCAACAAGTCTTTAGGAAGTTCCAAACTTTCCCAAATTTTCCTATCTTCCTCTGAGGCTTTCAAACTGTTCTAACCGCTGCCTGTTACCCAGTTCCAAAGTTGCTTCCACATTTTCAGATATCTTGATAGTAGTGCCCTGCTCTACTGGTAACAATTTACTGTATTAGTCCATTTTCATGTCGCTGATAAAGACATAACTGAGGCTGAGTAATCTATAAAGAAAAGAGGTTTAATGGACTCACAGTCCCACGTGGCTGGGGAGGCCTCACAAGCATGGTAGAAGGTGAAAGGCACATCAAACATGGCAGAAGAAGAGAGAATGAGAATGACGCAAAAGTGGTTTCCCCTTATAAAACCATCAGATCTCATGAGACTTATTCTCTATTCCATGAGAAAAGTATGAGGAAGACTGCCCCCATTATTCAATTGTCTCCCACTGGGTCTCCCATAAAACACATTGGAATTATGGAAGCTACAATTCAAGATAAGATTTGGGTAGGGACACAGCCAAACATATCAGATGGCCAATAGGTATATATAAACATTCTCAATATCTGTAATCACCAGGAAAATGCATGCTAAAACACAATGAGGGATCATCTTATACCTGTTAGAATGGTAATTAAACAAAAGACAAATGATACCAAGGTGGAAAATAGGGAATTAGTACAGCCATTATGAAAAATATAATGTTGAGGTTCCTCAAAATACTACAAATAGAGTTACCATATTATCCAGCAACCCCATTTGTGAGTATATATCTAAAGGAACTGAAATTGTTACGTTGAGGAAATATCTGCATGACTATGTTTTTTGCAGCATTATTCACAATAGCTAAAATATGGATTCAACTTACATGTCCATCAAAGAACAAAAGGATAAAGAAAATGGGGTACATATGTAAAATGCAATATCATACAACCTTCTAAAAGAAGGAAATTCTGTCATTCATTACAACATGGATGGAACTGGAAGACATTATTCTAAGTGAGATAAGCCAAAAACAGAAAGACAAATAATGTATGCTCTCACTTATACGTGAAATCTAAAAGATCCTTTATGTTTTGTATCAATGGCATTAAGTTCATTAGGAGCTTCTCATTTTGCATGCGTAGATTTTTTAAATAATAAAAAAAGCAGAGCAGGCAAAACAGCAATTGGCAAAGAAAGAGGGAGTATGCCTAAATAGGAAGTAGTACAGAATGAAGAAAAACTGTCTTCACACATCACAAAAAATGCCAAATCTATCTCATTTGGAAGCAGCAGAGTATAGAAAATAAACCCTTGAGAAGAGATTCAGAATTCCTGATTTATAGTTCAGGGTCCATTACAATGTAATTGGAACAAAATATAACTACAATATAACTGGAACACTGGAACAAAGTCCCCCAAATTAGATACTCCTATGTTAAAAATGATCTTGGTGGTTAAGAAAATATGTCCTTAAAGAACTGATCATGTATGAGGTAGATAAAGACTTGAAATCACTAGAAATCATTTCCAGGAAATTCAAATTACCCACTTCAGCTAAAAAACATTTTTTTTCCTAAGCATTTTTGCATGCTGGCAAGAGGAGTCTTCAAGGAGAAAGGGGATGTATCCAAATTGAAGAGCAGGATTGAATATGTCACACACTTAGGAGTAACTATGGCATACATCCGCCAAGACCTCCAATCCCAGTTCAGAATGATGTTTGCATTTTTGTTAATATAATTTTAATATTTGAGAGCTTAAAATATTATTTGTTATTGCTGCTATTCTCAAACTGTTTTTACTATAAAGATTATTCTTAATATTTGAAAGGATTTATTTACCAATTTTGAAGAAAATAAAAGAAAAGCAAAACTGAAAAGATAGCCAGTGATCTCAGTCACAAAGAAGTCCCAGAAAATAAAGGAAGTGGGTATACACGTAAGGGAAAAAAATGGGATCTAGTCCCCTGGATCTGGTAAAAACTAGCGAAGAGCACAAAGGGAATGAAATAAAGGTCTGAGAAGAGCCCATTAAGTCTTAAAAATTAAAAGACAAAACAAAAAGCTTCTTCTCTGACAGAATTTATCTAAGTCTGCCCTCTCCTTCTTATTAGAAATCCTTTTCCAATATTTTCTATGTCACTTAATGTTTTTACCCCTTAATTTTTACCTTAAAGGTAAAAATGTTACTTTAAAAGTTCCCCAAGGTCTATTCTAGCTCTAAAATGCTATTATTGTAGTAGTTATTCTTCTCTTAAACACTCAGTAATATGACCTTGCAAATGTATTTTCTATACTTTTGGCTAATATTCTTTCAGGAAGTAACCAAACTCATAAATGGGCACATAAGGAAATATCTCAGGGTTTAAAACATCCCTATAGTCATAAATAAAATGACAGAAGATTCTTTGGGAAATGACATAAATAATTTTCTGGCACATTTTCTATGGGAAAATAACATTCAGAAACAAATTGTGTGGTTTAAAAGACTGGCTTTATCAGAGAAGATTTAGACTAAAATATTTCTTACTTAAGTCACTTTAAAATGCTCCATCATAAAAACTCCTCAGACTTATATACTTTTCACATCATTCCGGTTTCAGCCATCATTATCCAACATAAAATTACTAAAATAATATCCTAATAGTACTCCATCATAATCTCCAAATCTGTTCACCCTTGGTTAGTCAGACTTAATGTTTTAATGTCAAAACTAACTTTCAGCATCTATTTATGGCATAGAAAACTGGAAAGAGTGTTACTACCATCCTAACAACAAGAACAAGCCAATAATCTACATGACTTTAATTTTTTCTCAAACCTATGGAAGAGCTGATTTCAAGGAGCAATAAATTTGCCTGAAATTTAATGAAAGACAGGTGCTCCCCCACAAAAGAAAGGCACATCACAAGCACTAATTTACCTGGAGTGCAGTATGGGAGGGTGATGAGAAACACCACATAAGCTCACATGAGAAATTATCAGTGGGTTCCTTAAGACTAAGTGTAGGCTAGTTAGTGCAAGTATATGGAATTCCAGGGACCTGAAGATACAAGGAGATTAGCACTACACTATGGACTGTATGCTCACAAGGAATATTAGGAACAGGGTAGAAAAGCATTTCTCAAGGTGTAGACCTTGAAGAGGGAAGTAGGTGCCACTGTGAAACAAGCAAAAGCTCCACCACCCAGATCATTCTCCCACATGACACAAAAGACTCAACCTACAGGAAGAAGGGCAGTAAACCATGTTGCCTCCAGGACACAGGTACAGATCCCTTATGGCTGAAGGAAGGTAACTTTTGAAAAAAAAACTCTCCTCTGAGAGAGGATTGAGAAATGCTACCATTTTTGCAGAAGTTCAAAATGACTGTGAAAGATGCAGCCAGGTACCCAGGGACGTTAATCTGACTAAAACTAAGGCTAAGCCAGGACAATGTAGAATACCCATCCCATGCCCCTCATGCCACTAGCAAGACCTAAGTAAGAAGTAATATGAGGCATAGACTAAAACTGAGGGTGGAAAGAAATACTGTTTCTTCAGGCAACAAAAAGTCACCCAAAACATAAGGTAATGATGAAGAAACATGAAGCTAGCAATGCACTGAGGTAAATTCCAGCAACAAGCCAAGCCTACAAACCAACTCAAATACGGAACAAGACTTGAACCTTATCACATTGAACCTTATCAGAAGAAAAGGTATCTAAATTTAGATATAATTGTTTTGTACTTTATTCTCTACTCTGCTACACATTATGTCTAGTTTACAACCAAAATTTATAAAACACAAATAAATTCTTTTAAAATATCTAAATATACAGACCACACACAAACACACACGTACACACAAAGCCATCAAGAGAGAAAGCAAGCTAGGCATGGTGGCTCACACCTGTAATCCCCACACTTTGGGAGGCTAAGGTGGGAGGATCACTTGAGTCCTAGAGTTTGAGACCAGCATGGGCAACATAGGAAGATGGGCAGGGGGAAGGGAGAGAGAAGCGCTTTGCACATTCATGAGTAATTAATTGCAAGGAGTATACAATAAGTTCTAAAGAGACTCAATCAGTCTGGGCCTAATGAACTCTTAAGAGTTGAAATGTGTCTCCCCAAAATTTTTATGTTGAACTTAACCCTAACCCTCAGTCCCTCAAAATGTGACTATATTTGCAGATCAGGCATTTAAAATGGTAATTAAGTTAAAATGGTATTGTAAGGGAAAACCCTAATCAAATAAGATAGGTTCAAAATAAGGTTCTTTTCATAAAAAGAGAAAAAGAACACAGAAAACAATATACAGAAGAACCACGTGAAGACACCAGAAAAAGATGACCATTGAAAGCCAAGAAGAGAGGTCTTAGAAGAAATCAATCATGACTACACTGTTCTTGCACTTCTAGTCTCCAGAATTGTGAGAAAATAAATTTCTTTTGCTTAAACCATCTACTCTATGGTATTTGTTCTAGCAGAACTAGCTAACTAATACAAAGCCAATGCTTCATTTTGGGACATAACCCTACACTGAGTAAAGAACAAAAGAAACTCCACAGCTTCTGCACAGCAAAAGAAACAGTCTCTAGTGTGAATCAGCAACCAACAGAATGGGAAAAAATTTTTGCAGTTTACACATCTGACAAAGGGCTGATATCCAGAATTTACAAAGAACTCAAAAAGATTTACAGGAAAAAAACAAACAAGCCCATTCAAAAGTGGTCAAAGGATATGAACAGACACTTTACAAAAGAAGACATACATGAGGCCAACAATCATATGAAAAAATACTCATCATCACTGGTCATCAGAGAGATGCAAATCAAAACCACATTGAGATACCATCTCACGCCAGTTAGAATGGCGATCATTAAAAAATCTGGAGACAACAGATGCTGGAGAGGATGTGGAGAAAAAGGAACACTTTTACACTGTTGGTGGGAGTGTAAATTAGTCCAACCATTGTGGAAGACGGTGTGGCGATTCCTCAAGGCCTTAGAAATAGAAATCCCATTTGACCCAGCAATCCCATTACTGGGTATATATCCAAAGAACTATAAATTGTTCTACTGCAAGGACACATGCACACGAATGTTCATTGCAGCACTGTTTACAATAGCAAAGACCTGGAATCAACCCAAATGCCCATCGATGATACACTGGATTGGGAAAATGTGGCACATATACACCATGGAATATTATGCAGCAATCAGAAATGATGAGTTCGTGTCGTTTATAGGGACATGGATGAATCTGGAGAACATCATTCTCAGCAAACTGACACAAGAACAGAAAATGAAACACCGCATATTCTCACTCATAGGCGGGTGATGAAAAATGAGAACACATGGACACAGAGAGGGGAGTACTAAACACTGGGGTCTATAGGGGGAAAAGGGGAGGGCGAGTGGGAGGGGGAGGTGGGGAGGGATTGCCAGGGGAGAAATACCAAATGTGGGTGAAGGGGAGAAAGCAAACAAAACACACTGCCCTGTGTGTACCTATGCAACTGTATTGCATGCTCTGCACATGTACCCCAAAACCTAAAATGCAATAAAAAAAAAGAAAAAAAGAAAAAATAAGGTCTAACAAAAGAAGAGTCTAAAAAAAAGAAGGGTTATAAAGCTAAGAAATTATTTAAAAAAAAAAAAAAGACAAGAGAATAGTTTAAAATACTTCTATAAAACAACCAGAGAAGGAATCTTAGTGTTATAAATTAGAAAAGTTTTTCTGACCCACCTCTTTCTTCTAAAAGTTCAAATTTTGTACAAAGAAACCAGATTGTTACAGAAAGCTACACAAAGATATTAAGAAACAAAACAAGATGCAGAAAAGCATCCCTACAGACAAAGATAGGCTTCTGGGAAAGACATAATAATAAAAACAATTTAAAACTGTACCCTAGTACATGTCTGGGTTTGGTTAAAAAAAAAAACAGAGCTACTAAAGCTACTACAAAAATGTAAGATTTAATATAGAAATTTGAGCTTACATCAATGTTGTAAAGTCTGGACAGTGTATATCTAGAAGACTCCAGTCAGTGAACTGGAGAAACAGTAACTAACAACTTCAGCCTGAAACCTGTGAAGACACCAGAAGTCAATAAGAGTGAGAACACAGAATAAAAAAGTGAGAGACTGCTGAGTCCACCTACCACAACTATAAAATAAAAATATGTAAAAAGATCTCTAATGCCACCTCAACTGGGCATCATGACATCCCCAGAATAACAAATTCAATTTTACTTCCACGTGCTAAATATCATGTGATACCATAGTCAAACTCTTACCTATAGACAAAGAGAAAACAGAATTGTGAAAAATGTTATTTTCCAGCCTAGTAGAAAATATTGGTGATATTCAGTTGACCACATAAAATGCAGAATACCTAGTATTCAAAGCAAGCAAAAGGAAATGGTATAATGTATAAAAGAACAATATACCATTTGCCATTGAACAACACAGGTTTGAATTGCACATGTTCACATATACACAGATTTTTTTCAATCAAACACAAATTGAAAATACTATTCATGTATATGAATTCCACAAACACAAAGGACTATCATTTGTAAACAGTTTCTATAAGACCAATTGTGGGAAATAAGTACCCATGGATGTTGGTATATTCAGGAGGCCCCGGAATCTATCCCCCATGCATATTGAGGGAAAATTGTAAATCAAAATTAGCAAAACTCATAAATAACTTGAGAAAACTCAAGAAAAGTACAAAGATAAAGACTATTTAAGCAGAGAAGAATAAGCGTAAAGAAACAAAAAGATAAACATGACACAAAATGTTTTAAGATTAAAATGAAGTTGATTTTTCATAATTAAAAAGAAATGAAGAAAGTATTCAAGGTAAAACAATAAAAATATGCAATAAGTAAAGATCAATGTGCATATATAAAATAAATAATCGGGGGGACTCAAGATGGCGCTGTGAGAACAACCCAGAATTGGAGCCCGCGTTGAATCCGCAAATGGTGAGTCAGTGCTGCATTTCCAGACTGATCTTTGTTGCCCACAGAACGAGGAAACTCCCAAGTATAAAAAGACACGGGACGCCAGGCAGTAGGTCTGCCTGGCGAAGCCGGCAGCCGGGGCGGCGGCGGCCGGCCCTACCCAGCAATCCCCACAGGGCGCGCTTGTCTGGGTGCCTTGTTGAACCGGCAGCCTGAGACTTGAGAGGGCTGGACTTGAGACTGAACGAGACTTGCACAGTAGCCCAGCCCAGGGGAATGCAGGGACAGATCATTTGGGATACCCAGTGGGATGAACAAAACCGCGATTTCAAACTATCCCTGGCAGACGGTCGGAGACACTCTGTGGGGGAGGGGCGTCCACCACTACGGAGGGAGGCAACCTGCCCCAACTGATATACACGCCCACTGCTGAGGCAGCCAGCCGTTGCCGAGGCAACCCGCCCCAACTGAGATACACGCCCACTGCTGACGCAGCCTGCCGTTGCTGAGGCAACACGCTACAACGAAGAGACTCCGCCACCACAGCAGAGCCAGCAGGAACAGTGCGAATCACACAACAGCAGGGCGGAGCCTCGGCAGCCAAACAGTGGCTAGTCTGCCTTCGAGCTGGGCAGGACACCTGATCGGACATCCAAAAATAAAGCCCAAACCCCTCAACACAGAGCATTTGAGAAAAAAAAAAAGGTTGTTTAATGAGCTGTGTTGCAGAAGAATCAAACATAGCAGCCTAACAGCCCTGAATGAACAACAGAGTGCACAGCTCAGCAATTAAACCCCTATAAAGTACAAACTGTCTCCTCAAGCAGCTCCCTGACCCCTCTATATCCAAAAGACTGTCATTAGGCAGGCATCATCCTGGGACAAAGAGAGCAGAAAAAGAAACTGGTAGCATCCCTCGCTGTGCCACGGCTACTAGAGGTGCACCCCAGACAAGCAGGGTCTGCAGCGGACCTCAACAGTCGTACAGCGAAGGGGCTAGACTGGAAGAAGGAAAACCAAGCAACAGAAATACTTCATCATCAACATTCTGGGTGTCCACTCAGAGACCCAAACGAAAAGTCAGCAACTACGCAGACGACCAGCGGACAAATCCACAAAGATGGGAAGAAACCAGCGCAAAAAGGAGGAAAACACCCGAAACCAGAACACATCGCCTCCTAGAAAGGACCAAAACTACTCACCAGCAAGGGAACAAAGCTGGATGGAGAATGACTGTGACGAAATGACGGAATTAGACTTCAGAAGATGGATAATGAGAACCTTTTGTGAGCTAAAAGATCATGTATTAAATCAATGCAAAGAAACTAAGAACCTTGAAAAAAGATTTGAAAAAAGATTTGAGGAAATGATAACAAGAATGGATACCTTAGAGAGGAATATGAATGAATTAAAGGAGCTGAAAAACACAATACGAGAACTTCGCGAAGCAAACGCAAGTTTCAATAGCCGAATTGACCAAGCAGAAGAAAGAATATCTGAAGTCGAAGACCAACTCAATGAAATAAAACGAGAAACCAAGATCAGAGAAAAAAGCGCAAAAAGGAATGAACAAAGTCTCCAAGAAATGTGGGACTATGTGAAAAGACCTAACCTATGTTTGATAGGTGTACCAGAAGGGGACGAAGAGAATGAATCCAAGCTGGAAAATACTCTTCAGGACATCATCCAGGAAAATTTCCCCCACCTAGCAAGACAAGCCAACACTCAATTGCAGAAAATACAGAGAACACCACAAAGATATTCCGCAAGAAGAGCAACCCCAAGGCACATAATCATCAGATTCAACAGGGTTGAAATAAAGGAGAGAATACTAAGGGCAGCCAGAGAGAAAGGTCGGGTCACCCACAAAGGGAAGCCCATCAGACTCACAGCAGATCTCTCGGCAGAAACACTACAAGCCAGAAGAGAGTGGGGGCCAATATTCAACATCCTTAAAGAAAAGAACTTTCAACCCAGAATTTCATATCCAGCCAAACTGAGCTTCAGAAGTGAAGGAAGAATAAAATCCTTTGCGAACAAGCAAGTACTCAGAGATTTTGTCACCACCAGGCCTGCTTTACAAGAGCTCCTAAAAGAGGCACTACACATAGAAAGGATGAACCAGTACCAGCCATTCCAAAATCACACTGAATGCTAAAGAGCTTCAACATAATGAAGAATCTACAACAACTAACAGGCAAAACAGCCACTTAGCATCAAAATGGCAGTATCAAATTCACACATAACAATATTAACCCTAAATGTAAATGGACTAAATGCACCAATCAAAAGACACAGACTGGCAAATTGGATAAAAATCCAAAACCCATCAGTGTGCTGTATACAGGAAACCCATCTCACATGCAAGGATACACAAAGGCTCAAAATAAAGGGATGGAGGAAGATTTACCAAGCTAATGGAAAGCAAAAAAAAGCAGGAGTTGCAATTCTCATCTCTGATAAAATAGACTTTAAAGCAACAAAGATCAAAAGAGACAAAGAAGGCCATTACATAATGGTAAAAGGATCGATACAACAAGAAGAGCTAACGATCCTAAACATATATGGACCCAACACAGGAGCACCCAGATACATAAGGCAAGTTCTTAATGACTTACAGAAGGACTTAGACTCCCACACAATAATAGTGGGAGACTTTAACACTCCACTGTCAATACTAGACAGATCAACCAGACAGAAAATCAACAAGGATATCCAGGGCTTGAACTCAGACCTGGAGCATGCAAACCTGGTGGACATTTACAGAACTCTCCACCCCAAATCCACAGAATACACATTCTTCTCAGCACCACATCACACCTACTCTAAAATTGACCACATAATTGGAAGTAAAGCACTGCTCAACAAATGCAAAACAACTGAAATCATAACAAACAGCCTCTCAGACCATAGTGCAATCAAGTTAGAACTCAGAATTCAGAAACCGACGCAGAACCGCACAGCTTCATGGAAACTGAACAACTGGCTCTTGAATGTTGACTGGGTAAACAACGAAATGAAGGCAGAAATAAAGAAGTTCTTCGAAACCAATGAGAACGAAGACACAACGTGCCAGAACCTCTGGGACACATTTAAAGCAGTCTCTAGAGGAAAGTATATAGCAATAAGTGCCCATATGAGGAGAATGGAGAGATCCAAAATTGACACCCTATCTTCAAAATTGAAAGAGCTAGAGGAGCAAGATCAAAAAAACTCAAAACCCAGCAGAAGACAAGAAATTACTAAGATCAGAGCTGAGCTGAAGGAGATTGAGACACGAAAAACCCTTCAAAAAATCAATAAATCCAAGAGCTGGTTTTTTGAAAAGATCAACAAAATAGACAGACCACTAGCCAGACTGATTAAAAAGAAAAGAGAGAACAACCAAATAGATGCAATAAAAAATGATAAAGGGGAAATCACCACAGATTCCACAGAAATTCAAACCATCATCAGAGAATATTACAAACAACTCTATGCACATAAACTAGTAAACCTGGAAGAAATGGATAAATTCCTGGACTCCTGTGTCCTCCCAAGCCTAAACCAGGAGGAAGCTGAAACTATGAATAGACCAATAACAAGGTCTGAAGTTGAGGCAGCAGTTAAGAGCCTACCTCACAAAAAAAGCCCAGGTCCAGACGGGTTCACAGCCGAATTCTACCAGACACACAAGGAAGAGCTGGTACCATTCCTTCTAAAACTATTTCAAACAATCCAAAAAGAGGGAATCCTTCCCAAATCATTTTATGAGACCAACATCATCCTGATACCAAAACCCGGCAGAGACCCAACGAGAAAAGAAAACTTCAGGCCAATATCCATGATGAACATAGATGCAAAAATCTTCAATAAAATATTGGCAAGCCGATTGCAACAGCAAATCAAAAAACTTATTCATCATGATCAAGTAGGATTCATCCCGGGGATGCAAGGCTGGTTCAACATACGCAAGTCTATCAACGTAATTCACCACATAAACAGAACCAAAAACAAAAACCACATGATTATCTCAATTGACGCAGAGAAGGCATTTGACAAAATTCAACAGCCCTTTATGCTAAAAACCCTCAATAAACTCGGTATCGATGGAACGTATCTCAAAGTAATAAAAGCTATTTATGACAAACCAACAGCCAATATCATACTGAATGGGCAAAAACTGGAAGCATTCCCTTTGAAATCTGGTACTAGACAAGGATGCCCTCTCTCACCACTCCTATTCAATATAGTACTGGAAGTTCTAGCCAGAGCAATCAGGCAAGAAAAAGAAATAAAGGGTATTCAAATAGGAAAGGTGGAAGCCAAATTTTCTCTATTTGCAGACGACATGATAGTATACCTAGAAGACCCCATTGCCTCAGCCCAAAAACTCCTGAAACTGATAAGCAACTTCAGCAAAGTCTCAGGATATAAAATCAAAGTGCAAAAATCACAAGCATTCGTCTACACCAATAACAGACTTAAAGAAAGCCAAATCAAGAGCGAACTGCCATTCGCAATTGCTACAAAAAGAATAAAATACCTTGGAATACAACTCACAAGGAACGTAAGGGACCTCTTCAAGGAGAACTACAAACCACTGCTCAACGAAATCAGAGAGGACACAAACAGATGGAGAAACATTCCATGTTCATGGTTAGGAAGAATTAATATTGTGAAAATGGCTATACTGCCCAAAATAATTTACAGAATCAACGCTATCACCATCAAGCTACCATTGACTTTCTTCACAGAACTGGAAAAAACCACCATGAACTTCATATGGAACCAAAAGAGAGCCCGCATAGCCAAGTCAATTCTAAGCAAAAAGAACACAGCGGGGGGCATCACACTACCGGATTTCAAACTATACTACAAGGCTACAGTAATCAAAACAGCATGGTACTGGTACCAAAACAGAGATATAGACCAATGGAACAAAACAGAGGCACCGGAGGCAACACAACATACATACAAGTACACAATCTTTGATAAACCTGACAAAAACAAGCAATGGGGCAAGGATTCCATGTTTAACAAATGGTGTTGGGAAAACTGGCTAGCCATGTGCAGAAAGCAGAAACTGGACCCCTTCCTGACACCTTACACTAAAATTAACTCCAGATGGATTAAAGACTTAAACATAAGACCTGGCACCATAAAAACCCTAGAAGGAAATCTAGGCAAAACTATCCAGGACATAGGAGTAGGCAAGGACTTCATGAACAAAACACCAAGAGCATTGGCAACAAAAGCCAAAATAGACAAATGTGACCTAATGAAACTCCACAGCTTCTGCACGGCAAAAGAAACAGTCACTAGAGTGGATCGGCAACCAACAGAATGGGAAAAAATTTTCGCAGTCTACCCATCTGACAAAGGGCTGATATCCAGAATTTACAAACAACTCAAGCAGATTTACAGGAAAAAAACAAACAAGCCCATTCAAAAGTGGGCAAAGGATATGAACAGATACTTTACGAAAGAAGACATATATGAGGCCAACAATCATATGAAAAAATGCTCATCGTCACTGGTCATCAGAGAGATGCAAATCAAAACCACATTGAGATACCATCTCACGCCAGTTAGAATGGCGATCATTAAAAAATCTGGAGACAACAGATGCTGGAGAGGATGTGGAGAAAAAGGAACACTTTTACACTGTTGGTGGGAGTGTAAATTAGTTCAACCATTGTGGAAGACAGTGTGGCGATTCCTCAAGGCCTTAGAAATAGAAATCCCATTTGACCCAGCAATCCCATTACTGGGTATATATCCAAAAGACTATAAATCGTTCTACTATAAGGACACATGTACACGAATGTTCATTGCAGCACTGTTTACAATAGCAAAGACCTGGAATCAACCCAAATGCCCATTGATAATAGACTGGCTTGGAAAAATGTGGCACATATACACCATGGAATATTATGCAGCAATCAGAAATGATGAGTTCGTGTCGTTTGTAGGGACATGGATGAATCTGGAAAACATCATCCTCAGCAAACTGACACAAGAGCAGAAAATGAAACACCGCATATTCTCACTCATAGGTGGGTGATGAAAAATGAGAACACATGGACACAGAAAGGGGAGTACTAAACACTGGGGTCTATTGGGGGGAAAAGGGGAGGGCCGGTGGGAGGGGTATGTGGGGAGGGATAGCCTGGGGAGAAATGCCAAATGTGGGTGAAGGGGAGAAGAAAAGCAAAGCACACTGCCATGTGTGTACCTACGCAACTGTCTTGCATGCTCTGCTCATGTACCCCAAAACCTATAATCCAATAAAAAATAAAAAAAAAATAAATAAAATAAAATAAATAATCAAAGCAGTGGAATAGAATGCATACTAATACTTATAATTCAAGAAAATCTTCTTGAGGAAAATAATTTATATGTAAAGAGTGTAGAAATCACCTGGGAAAATCATTACATAGTGGCAAAATCAAAGTGTATTCTCGTAGAATTACTGAACTTTACAGAAAAAAATAATTTAGGAATTGAGGCAAAAAAGACTAAATCAATTAAAAGAGATTTAAAAACAAAATTTATTTGACTTTTCAACAGTAATGCTTTATGCCAGTAGAAAACACACTAACATTTAAGATAGTCAGGAAAAGGAAACATAAACCAAAGATTTTAAATGCAGCCAAAATTATTTTAAATTAAAAAGGCAATCAAATGTGTTGTCAACATACAAAAATTAAGGAAATAAAATCCTTGTGAGCATTTCTACTGAAAAACAGGCTTCAGAAAGCAAAAATAAATGGAGATGCATTCACATATAAACAAATGGAAACCTGTAAATATATGTTTCTGAAAGAACTCAAACTAAAGAATAATTTTAAGGAAAAGATATATAACATTTTCTCAGTACAAAAAGGATAACAATGTGAAGTAATACATGTTAGTTAGCTACAAGATAGGAGATTTGGTGTTTTATTTTTCAAAGTAGTTCAAGCAATGCTTGTCCTCCCTCAAAAATAGTTGGAAGATAAAATATTAAGAAACCTAATTAATTTGAAATATATTAGAAGATAAAAGGAAAATCGAAGAAATAAGGAGCTATTAAAACCAATCCATTTTTCTGGATTGGTGGAATAATTCTGAAAAGAGTAATCTGTTTCTAGATCTTTTTTCTAAGTATTTCAAACCAAGAACTGCTCACAGAGTTCCTGTGAATTACCATGATAATCCTGAATGTTTCCATCAATATGAAGAAATGAAGCAAAAATCAAGTCTAGCATGATTACCATGACAAGACCACTAGGAGAGAGATTGATGGATGAAGGTATCTTAAAAGGGTCTGTAAAAATGAGATCATATCTAAAAACTAGAAAACAAAATAGAGCATTACCACTCATAAGAGTTACCAACACCAATTTTAAAAAAAAATTAATTATTTTTTAAAATAGTAAAAAGCATGCTAGCAAAATAACAAGTCCTTATGATTCTTTTGAAGGCCAGGACTTCTCAAATGTTGCATCAGTAAAAAATTGTTTCATTTAATTATTATTTTAAAATCCAAATAAGAATGACAAAATTAGCTTAAAAGGTAGCCCACATTTTATACAAAGAAAACTGAAATTAATATTATTCTATAACTTTACTCATGAAGATCAATAAATAAAGTATTGACATAAGCATATCCTATTCACATACTCATCACAGAAAGTTGCAAGTCAAATATGTGACTTCTGTTTGAATGTCTCAGGGCAACTATAACTAACATTCATTCTGAAGTGAAAATAAGGTTTTTAGCCAATGCACTCTCATATAGAAAACAAGGGTACTCTCAAAGAAGGGAGAACATTTACTAAAGAGTCATACCAATTTCTGATTTAAGTGAGGAATATAGTACAGATAATTCTAGTTTATTTAGGTGCTTTTTTAATCTCTGTCATTTCGGATTTAAGCTATTAGCACAAACTGCTTTGACATAATGTTGATTTTCATTAAATTTAGAAAAAAAGGGTATTCAATTTAAAAATGGTAACCTACGTTAAAGCCATATGACTAAAAGAGTTTCTTCTTTTTTTTTTTTTTTTTTTTTTTGAGACGGAGTTTCACGCTTGTTACCCAGGCTGGAGTGCAATGGCGCAATCTCGGCTCACTGCAACCTCCGCCTCCTGGGTTCAGGCAATTCTCCTGCCTCAGCCTCCTGAGTAGCTGGGATTACAGGCGTGCGCCACCATGCCCAGCTAATTTTTTGTATTTTTAGTAGAGACGGGGTTTCACCATGTTGATCAGGATGGTCTCGATCTGCTGACCTCGTGATTGATCCACCCACCTCGGCCTCCCAAAGTTCTGGGATTACAGGCGTGAGCCACAGTGCCCTGACCTAACCTCAATTTTATAATAATAGCACTCATTAAAATCTAGATAACTAAAGTCAGCCAATGATTGTACTACAAAATATTTCCTTTAAAATGTTCACTCCTAAAATATATAATAAAAACATCCTTTAATAAAAATAATTGTTGATACTATGTTACATAAAATAGAAAGTTAATCGTTTTATATAAAACCATTTAGTATGTTATCCAGGTAAAACAAAAAAGAATGGATTATGTGATAACTCAAGATAATAACATTCTACAAATCAAATTTATTAAGCTGTATTATACAGTGGATCCTGAAATCTATCCCAAAGACGCATCATTTTCCGATTTATACAGAACACTGTTTTGCCTTTACTAGATTCATGGATATTGATTGGTTGAGATGATTCAAGAGCCAAAGGTAGCAAAACAGAAAAACTACTTAGACAAAGTCTCTATGAATGCTGCTAAACTTAATTCAGGTATATGCTTATGTCTGTTAAAAAAATCATCCATTTTTCAAATTGCAATATACTTCAATTTGGTTATTAATAGTCCTAATAGTTTTTTAACTTAATATATGATTTCTTACCTGAAAACAATCTGATATCCACATTGAATCTGATATAAGAAAAAACTGGCACATAATATGGAAACACAAGCACAAGAGGAAAAAAATGTACTTTATAATCTAAATTATCTAGCTAACACTTTAAAAATTACACCTGTAATACTTGCCATCTCAGCCTCTATGAGGATAATAAATAGAAGATAGTCATCTAAATAACATGTTGATCAATTTAAAAATATAATCATCATATTTGACCTGGACAACATTTTAATTCACATTAAGTACATAATACTAGCATCTTACCCAATCTAGCCTAAGGGGGTGTGGTTTCATGAGTAACTTAATAATATAGAGCCCAAATCTGACTTTATGTAATCCCTGACTCAAGTTAGTTCTTATGCCCCAGGCAGCAACAGTGATGTGGGTACAAGTCAATGATAAGAGTATCTTGATATTCTTGGACTATATTCTTTCTATATATGCTAGAAAAGATGTTTGTGATTTGCATGTGAGAGATCTCCAGGTCAATCAGTAACTTTCTAGGTTATCTTCTGTCTCCAAGAGACTACCTAATACATAAGGACTCACATAAACTTAAGGTAAAGGAATTGAAAAAGATATTCCATGCAAACAGAAACCAAAAGCAACAGGAGTAGCTATCCTTAAATCATAAAAAAAAAAAACCAGACTTTAAAGCAACAACAGTAAAAAGGCAAGGAGGGACACTGTAAAATGATAATAGGATTGGTACAACAGGATTAGTCACAATCCTAAATATATATGTACCAAAAACTGGAGCTCCGAAATTAATAAAATGATTACTACTAGTCCTAATAATGATATAAATAGCAACACAGTAACACTTGGGGACTTCAATACTCCACTGACAGCTAGACTATACAGGTCATCAAGACAGAAACTCAACAAAGAAACATTAGATTTAAACTATACCCTACAATGAACGGACTTAACAGATATTTACAGAACATCCGACCTAACAACTTGAGAATATAAAGTGCATGAAAGATTCTCCAAGATAGACCATATGATAGGTCACAAAACAAGTCTCAATAAATTTAAGAAAGTTGAAATTATACCAACTATCCTCTTAGACCACAATGCAATAAAACTGGTAATTAACTCCAAAGAAACAAACAAAACTATACAAATACATAGAAATTAAATAATCAGCTCTTAAATGATCTGTGGATCAATAGTGAAATCAAGATGAAAATTTATAAATTATTTGACCTGTAACACAATGTGTCGAAACCTCTGGAATACAGCAAAAGTGGTGCTAAGAGGAAAGTTTGTATTACTAAATTCCTATATCAAAAAGTCTGAAAGAGCACAAATAGACAACCTAAGGTAACACATCAAGGAACTAGAGAAACAAGAAAAAATAAAACTGAAACCCAGGAGAAGAAAAGAAATAAGATCAGAGCAGAACTAAATGAAATTGAGACAAAAAATATAAAAGATACATTAAACTAAATGTGGTTTTTGAAAATATAAACAAAACTAATAGACCATTAATAAGACTAACCAACAAAAGAAGAGAGAAAAATCCAAATAAGCTCAATTAGAAACAAAATATGATATATTACAACCAATACCACAGAAATACAAACAATCATTCAAGGCTACTCTAAACACCTTCATATGCACAAACTAAAAAAACTAGAGGAGATGTATAAATTCCTGGAAATTTATAAGGATTTAATACTTCTGGATTAAATCAGGAAGAAAAAGAAACTCTGAAGAGAACAATAACAAGTAGTGAGATTCAAACAATAATTTTTTAAAATGACAAAAAAAAAAACTCCAGAACTAGATGGATTCCCAACTGAATTCTATCAGACATTAAATAAGAATTGTTATAAATCCTGGAAACTGTTCCCTAAAATAGAGAAAGAGAAAATACCCCCTAAATCATTCTGTGAAGCCAGTATCACCCAAATACCAAAACCAGGAAAGGACATAACAAAAGAGGAAAACTACAGAACAATATCACTCATAAATATAAGTGCAAAAATCCTTAACAAAATGCTAGCTAACTAAATCCAACAGCATATTAAAAAGATAATATATCATGATCAAGTGATTTCCCACCAAGGATTCACAGATGGTTTAACATACACAAGTTAATAAATGTGACACACCACATACACAGAATTAAAAACAAAAATCATATGATCATCTCAATAGATGCAGAAAAAGCCAAAACAGCCGCACAAGCCAACCCAGCTGTGCTGGCGACCCATGGGGCTCCTCCGCCTGCAGAAAACCTACAAGGCAGAAGAGAGTGGGGGCCAATATTCAACATTCTTAAAGAAAAGAACTTTCAACCCAGAATTTCATATCCAACCAAACTAAGCTTCATAAGTGAAGGAAAAATAAAATCCTTTATAAGCATGCAAGTACCCAGAGATTTCATCATCACCAGGACTGCTTTACAAGAGCTCCTGAAAGAAGCACTAAACATAGAAAGGAACAACCAATACCAGCCACTCCAAAAACATAACAAATGGTAAAGAGCATGGACACAATGAAGAATCCGCATCAACTAATGGGCAAAACTGCCAGCTAGCATCAAAATGACAGAATCAAATTCACACATAACAACATTAACCCTAAATGTAAATGGGCTAAATTCCCCAATCAAAAGACACAGATTGGCAAATTGGATAAAAAGCCAAAACCCATTGGTGTGCTGTATACAGGAAACCCATCTCACATGCAAGGATACAAAAGGGCTCAAAATAAAGGGATGGAGAAAGATTTACCAAGCAAATGGAGGGCAGAAAAAAGCAGGAGGTGAAATTCTTGTCTCTGATTAAATAGACTTTAAATCAGCAAAGATCAAAAGAGACAAAGAAGGACATGACATAATGGTAAAACAATCAATGCAACAAGAAGAGCTAACGATCCTAAACATATATGCACCCAATACAGGAGCACCCAGATACATAAGGCAAGTTCTTAATGACCCACAAAGAGACTCAGACTCCCACACAATAGTAGTGGGAGACTTTAACACACAATTGTCAACAGTAAACCGATCAATGAGACAGAAAATTAACAAGAATATCCAGGACTTGAACTCAGACCTGGAACAAGCAAACCTAATAGACATTTACAGAAATCTCTACCCCAAATCCACAGAATATATATTCTTCTCAGCACCACATTACACATACTCTAAAACGGACCACATAATTGGAAGTGCATCACTCCTCAGCAAATGCAAAAGAATGGAAATCATAACAGTCTCTCAGAACACAGTGCAATCAAGTTAGAACTCAGAATTCAGAAACTAACTCAGAACTGCACAACTTCATGGAAACTGAACAACTGGCTCTTGAATGTTGACTGGCTTAACAATGAAATGAAGGCAGAAATAAAGATGTTCTTCGAAACTAACAAGAACAAAATCACAACATACCAGAATCTCTGGGACACATTTAAAGCAGTCTCTAGAGGATAATACTTAGCAATAAATGCCCACATGAGAAGAAATGAGAGATCTAAAATTGACACCCTATCATCAAAACTGAAAGAGCTTTAGGTGCAAGATCAAAAAAACTCAAAATCTAGCAGAAGACAAGAAATAACTAAGATCAAAGCAGAACTGAAAGAGAGGTAGACACAAAAAACTCTTCAAAAAATCAGTAAATCCAGGAGCTGGTTTTTCAAACACACCAATAAAATAGATCATTCGGCAGATTAATAAAAAAAGAAAAGAGAATAATCAAATAGATGCAAAAAAATGATAAAGGGGAAATCATCACAGATTCCACAGAAATTCAAACCATTATCAGAGAATATTACAAACAACTCTATGCACATAAACCAGTAAACCTGGAAAAAATGAATAAATTCCTGGACACTTGCATCCTCCCCAGCCTAAACTAGGAAGAAGTCAAAATCCTGAATAGACCAATAAAGAAGTCTGAAGTTGAGGCAGCAATTAAGAGCCTACCACCCAAAAAAAGCCCAGGTCCTGATGGGTTCACAGCCAAATTCTACCAGACATACAAAGAGGAGCTGCTACCATTCCTTCTGAAACTATTCCAAATAATCCAAAAAGAGGTAATCCTTCCCAAATCATTTCATGAGACCAACATCATCCTGATACCAAAACTCAGCAGAGACTAAGCAAGAAAAGAAAACTTCATGGCAATATGCATGATGAATATAGATGCAGAAATCTTCAATAAAATATTGGCACTGATTGAAACAGCACAAGAAAAAGCTTATCCACCATGATCAAGTAGGCTTCGTCCCAGGGATGCAAGGCGGGTTCAATATACCCAATTCTATAAATGTAATTCACCACATAAACAGAACCAAAGACAAAAACCACATGATTATCTCAATTGATGCAGAGAAGGCCTTTGACAAAATTCAACAGACTTTTATGCTAAAAACCCTCAATAAACCAGGTATTGACGAAACGTATCTCAAAATAATAAAAGCTATTTTTAACAAACCAACAGCCAATATCATACTGAATGGGCAAAAACCGGAAGCTTTCCCTTTGAAATCTGGCACTAGACAAGGATGCCCTCTCTCACCACTCCTATTCAATATAGTATTGGAAGTTATAGCCAGGGCAATCAGGCAAGAAAATGAAATAAAAGTATTCAAAGAGGAAAGGAGGAAGCCAAATTGTCTCTTTTTGCAGACGACAGGATTGTATATATAGAAGACCCCATCGTCTCAGCCCAAAATCTCCTGAAACTGATAAGCAACTTCAGCAAAGTCTCAGCATATAAAATCAATGTGAAGAAATCACAAGCATTCCTATACACCAATAACAGACTTAAAGAGAGCCAACTAAAGAATGAACTGCCATTCAAAATTGCTACAAAGAGAATAAAATACTAGGAATACAATCAACAAGAACGTAAAGGACCTCTTCAAGGAGAACTACAAACCACTGCTCAATGAAATAAGAGAGGACACAAACAGATGGAGAAACATTCCATGTTCATGGTTAGGAAGAATCAATATCGTGAAAATGGCCATACTGCCCAAAGTAATTTACAGATTCAACGCTATCCCTGTCAAGCTACCAATGATCTTCATAGAACTGGAAAAAACCACTTTAAACTTCATATGGAACCAAAAGAGAGCCCGCATAGCCAAGTCAATTCTAAGCAAAAAGAACACAGCAGGAGGCATCTCACTACTGGACTTCAAACTATACTATAAGGGTACAGTAATCAAAACAGTATGGTACTGGTACCAAAACAGAGATATAGACCAATGAAACAGAACAGAGGCCTCAGAGGCAACACAACATATCTACAACCATCCAATCTTTGACGAACCTAACAAAAATAGGCAATGGGAACGGGTTCCCTGTTTAATAAATGGTGTTGGGAAAACTGGCTACCCATGTGCAGAAAGCAGAAACTGAACCCCTTCCTGACACCTTACACTAAAAATAACTCCAGATGGATTAAAGACTTAAACACAAGACCTAACACCATAAAAACCCTAGAAGAAAATCTACGCAAAACCATTCAGGACATAGGCATAGGCAAGGACTTCATGACCAAAACACAAAAACATTGCTAACAAAAGCCAAAATACACAAATGGGACCTAATCAACCTCCACAACTTCTGCACAGCAAAACAAACAATCGTTAGAGTGAACTGGCAACCAACAGAATGGGAAAAAATTTTTGCAGTTAGCCATCTGACAAAGGGCTGATATCCAGAATCTACAAAGAACTAAAACAGATTTACCAGAAAAAACACACAAGCTCATTCAAAAGTAGGCGAAGGATATGAACAGACACTTTACAAAAGACATACATGAGGCCAACAAACATATGAAAAAATGCTCATCATCACTGGTCATTACAGAAATGCAAATCAAAACTACATTGAGATACTATCTCACACCAGTTAGAGGTGATGATTAAAAATCTGGAGACAACAGTTGCTGGAGAGAATGTGGAGAAATAGGAACACATTTACACTGTTGGTGGGAGTGTAAATTAGTTCAACCATTGTGGAAGACAGTGTGGTGATTCCTCAAGGACCTAGAAATAGAAATTCCATTTGACTCAGCAATCCCATTACTGGGTATATATCCAAAGGATTATAAATTGTTCTACTATAAGGACACACACACACAAATGTTCATTGCAGCACTCTTTACAAGAGCAAAGACTTGGAACCAACCCAAATGCCCATTTATGATAGAGTGGACAAGGAAAATGTGGCACATATACACCATGGAATATTATGCTGCCATCAAAAATGATGAGTTCGTGTCCTTTGTAGGGACATGGATCAACCTGGAAACCATCATTCTCAGCAAACTGACACAAGAACAGAAAATCAAACACTGCATGTTCTCACTCATAGGTGGATGTTGAACAATGAGAACACATGGACACAGGGAGGGGAGCATTACACACTGTGGTCTGTTGGCGGAAATAGGGGAGTGTCACTGGGCAGTAAGGAGTTGGGGAGAGATAGCATGGGGAGAAATGCCAGATATAGGTGATGCGGAGGAAGGCAGCAAATTACACTGCCATGTGTGTACCTATGCAACAATCATGCATGTTCTTCACATGTACCCCAAAACCTAAAATGCAATTAAAAAGAATGAAACCCCATAAATAAATCCATGTACTTGTAGCTAACTTATTCTTGGCTATTCAGGAATTTAAACTGAGGAAATGATGGTCTCTTAATTAAATGATGCTGGGAAAACTATATGCAGAAAAATAAAACTAGATTCCCATTTTTACCATATAAAATATCAAAATGAATTAAATACTTAAATATAAGATCTGAAATCATAAAACTACTAAAAGAAAACATTGAGGAAACACTATGGAATATTAGTCTGGACAAAGATTTCTGGGTAAGACCTCAAAAGTATAGGCAATAAAAGCAGAAATAGAAAAATGGAATTACAGAAAACTAAAAATATATTATGCACAGCAAAGGAAACTATCAACAAAGTGAAGAGACAACCTACATAATTGGAGAAAAAACTTGGAAACTATCCATCTAATAATGGATGAACAGCCAGAATATGTAAGAAATTTTAACAACTCAATAGAAAACAAAATAAGACTTTTTTTGACACAGAATCTCATTCTGTCACCCAGGCTAGAGTGCAGTGGTAGGATCCTGACTCATTGCAACCTCTGCTTCCAGAGTGCAAGCAATTCTCCCATCTCAGCTTCCCAAATAGCTGGGACTACAGGCGTGTGCCACAATGCCTAGCTACTTTTTGTTGTATTTTCATAGAGATAGGGTTTCACCATGTTGCTCAGGCTGGTCTCAAACTCCTGAGCTCAAGTAATAAATCTGACTCTGCCTCTCAAAATTCTGGGATTACAAGTATGAGCCACCATACATGACCAGCCAAAAAACAAATAATTATATTAAAAAGTAGGCTAAAGGTCTGAATAGACATTTCTCAGAACATAAAAATGGCCAACAAATATATAAACAAATGCTCAACATCACTAATCATCAAGGAAATGCAACTCAAACCCACAATGAAATATTATTCATTCCAGTTAGAATCGTTATTATCAAAAAGACAAAAACAATGACAAATGTTAGCAGGGATACAGAGGAAAATGAACACTCATTCACTGTTGGTGGGAATGTGAAGGAGTACAGTCATTATGGAAAACAGTATGAAGATTTCACAAAAGATTAATAATAGAATTACCATATGATCCAGGAATTCCATTGCTGGGTATATAACCAAAAGAAGGAACACTAGTATATTGAAGAGATATCCACATTCTCATGTTTATTATTGTAGCGCTATTCACAATAGCCAAGATAGGAAATCAACCTAAGTGCCCATCAATGACTGAATAAAGGAAGAAAGAATATTATTCATCCATGAAAAGAATACAGCAACATGGATGGAATTGGAGGTCATTGTGTTAAGCAAAATATGCCCCAGCAAGGAAAGACAAATATCAAATGTTCTCCATTATATGCAGAAGCTAAAAACATGGATCTCATAGACATACAGAGTAGAATGGTGGTTATCACAGGCTGATAAGGAAAAGAGAAAGGGGGTAAAGAGAAGTTGGTAAAGGGGTACAAAAATGTAGCTAGACAGAAGGAATAAAGTATAATAATACTACAATAAGGAATTATAGTTAATAATTGATTATATATTTTAAAACAGCTAAAACAGAAGTCTTATAATGTTCCAAAAACAAAGAAAGGTAAATGTCTGAGATAACAGATAACCCAATCACCTTAATTTTATCATTATACATTGTATACAGGTATCAAAAAAGCATGTATGTCCCCAAAATGCATGCAACTGCTACACATCAATTTTTGAGAGTGAAAAAACTGATGACGAGATACAAAACATACATTGGCACATGGACAAAATATATAAACAGATTCATGTATAAAAAAAAATAATGAAAATTCACATTTGTCATAGAAATAAGTCAATGTGCAATACTGACTCTTGAAAAAAATTAAGAATTTGTATTATAGGTATATTATTTAGAAATATATTAGTAGGAGAACTGAAACCCAGAAGTGCTAGAAATTAGTGTCTCCAAAAAGTGAAACTCTAGGGAAGACAGAACAGGGGTTTGCTGATTTTATAAAAAGCCTTTTAAAACTATTAGACATACTAAATTATATACTTGCATTATTTTGCTAGAGTACCTTTTAATAAGTAAAACCTACTTAATGTCAAAAGACAGTTTATTACTTAATCTCACTTTGTGAAAATTCAAAGTTAATCTGTATAAGAACATACATTCTTAAAAATAAGTAAATAAATAAAATGACGTTTATTTTTAAAATGTGAGAAAATCAGCTGCTAGAAGCTAAAAACACATGCCAAATTCTCACTGTTATAAAGGTTATGAGAGAACTCTGAGAACAGTAATATCTCTCTCACTTTTCATATATTCTCCTGAGTGCATGTTTAAGAACTAAAGGTTTATTTACCAAAGCAAGTCACTAAAAAAAAAAAAAAGACATATCTAAATAACAAGAACAATTAAGAAATAAATAGTATGCTGTTATTTTATGAAAATTATTAACATTGCTTTTTGGGGTATTTTTATATTTGCTTAGGTATTCCTTTCAGGCCTATCTGAAAGCTAAAAATATATCTTACTCTTATTCATTTTCTTACTATAAGTAGAAAAAAAATCTTAAGGAAAATATAGAAAAATAATATAAAAATTTGCATTCATTCCATTTCTAGTCTTGTTTTTTGAAGAAGAGAATGAATTTTCTGGATTGGAATTACCTACATGTCTAAAGGAAGAATAAATTTAATTATAATACAGCAGTATTTAGTTTGAATTGAAAGAACAATAAATTTAATTACAAAACCAGAAAAATGCTTAAACTCCACAAAGTCAGAAAGCATTATAGCTATCTTTTTCACTAGGTCAGCCAATTCCCCATTGCTAGCTATCTGGTATGTTTCCAGATAGAGGTTTCCTCATCCTGAACTACCTTCCTATTCCCATTGTAGCCCATTCCAGTGCTCCTCACTGCCAGAAGTCATTTACATAACTACCACTCAAGTATCCACTTTTCTCTAAAATTTTCTCTAGCAATGTACTTATCACATCCTATTATAATCTTTGTGCAATAAAATATAGAGGTATCATCATGGGTTTTAGAATCAGATAAATGCAAGTTCAAGCTCCAACTTGCTGATTTACTCAGTGTAAAATATGGGCAAGTTACCTTGTAACGTACATGACTATTTTTGAGAAACTGAAAATATGAGGTCGTGTAAGTATAGTCAGGAGCCATACTGACTTGTCCCCTTGTGTGAAGCCCTGTAAACTCCTTCTGCCTCACTTGCACTCTCATGTGTCAGCACCTAATTCTTTTGCAAGATAAGCAGTCCTACAGAATACCAGTCTATTGGCAGATGGTTAAAAGTTCCTAATACCCTATATGGCCTAGGAAAGAGAACAAAACCCCTTATTTATGTTATAGCTTCCCTAATCTCCAGTCAATCAACCCCAAAGACCAAATAAGCTATTAGGTACAAAGTACTGTGTCGTGGGAGCTAGAGACTTCTAGGTTCCACATGCACAGGTAAGCTCAAGGTTTAGCTTATAGTGACCTTTTCCTCATTTAATACCCTAGGTGGATATTTCATATGCTAATGATACCTATGATGTGTGTTACAGCATGTAGATGCTGAGCACATGCACAAACCACAGGTCTGCCTTTGCATATTTGACCTCACCAGTATTTTATGAATATGTATGTACAGCTCCCATAAAGGGAATCTCTCTAAAGCACTATGGGTTGTCACCTGCTTTGAGCAACCCTCTCTGCCTCTCAGAGTGTACTTTCACTTTGCAATAAACTTCTTTGCCTACATCTGCTTTGGACTTGCTCTCAAATTCTTTTGTACAGCAAAATCAAGAACCAGAACCGGTCCACCAATAACAGAAAGAGACGAGTATTCTACAGAGAATTAAATTAGAAAGATAACTGTGGAAAGATCTAATTATTCATGTCTGAAAATTCATAGCTTTATCATTCTCCTTTGACCATAACATTCAGATACCATCTGCTTAGCTTCTTCCAGTTAGGGAGAAAACCTAACTATATTCCTCATTAGGTTCGACATAGCAGGGGTACTGCATGGCCTGAATCCTAAGTACTATAAGGAGAGTGTTGGTGAAAGAGTTAGAGAATTCTTCGGGGAGTAGGAGGATGAGTGATATTATATAAAGAACTATAATGGACTATTCTGGAACCACAAAAAAAGACCTAAGAAAGGATCAAAATGATATTTTTCAACTGAAGCACTTTGACTAAAACATGACTCACATTGAAACATTTGGTAATCAAAATATAGATTCCATTAAATATAGAAATACAAAATACAGTGGCTTAAGTAAAATATGTTTATTTCTATTTCATTTAAAATAATTCTAGGAGTAGGCAATTCAGGTCTGATGTAACAATCCTAGAAGTTGCAATAGATCTAAGCTCTTCCAGCAGTCCCTAGGTAAGGCCCTTATCCTTGTTGTCTCAGTAATTGAAAAGAAAAATCACCTCCTCAATTTTCAAGAACTTTCTCAGAGCCAAAAACTCAATGCTGTCAGTAAAGTGTAAAGAAGGAGATTATTTTACTAAAGAGAAAACCAGGCTCAGAGTTACTAAGTAAATTAAAATTATCTTTTATTGGCCAAAACTTAGTCTACAACTACAAGTAGCTACAAATGGTATATTAATATACCAGAGGATTCAGAAGTTCTGTCAACAAGAAGAAGGGAAAGAATGGATGTTGAGCTGGCAATCTCTAGCAAACCTATGTTGGTCACTTGCCTGAGTCCCCTAAAATATATTATTTATAAATTTGGAAACCAAAGATAATGGGCCCTGGTATCAGGATCTGAAAGGGTAAAAGTCATTGGAGTAAAAAACAGAATGTAAGGGAGGAAAAGTAAAAAAAAAAAAAAATATGTTTTTTTCTGTGCCAATAACAACAAAGTAGTTATTCAATTATACAGAGTATAAAGGTCTATGTGTTTGGAAACAGAAGTATAAGGTACTTCTCAAGATTTGTAAAAGTCTTGCCTATGTAACTATGAAAGATGAACCATATTCTGGATTTGTGGTAAGAATAAATCCAGTTCTAAATATTAATTCATTTTTAAATTCACTTTTCATATGCCTTTTCTGTAATATATATGACTCACAAATAACTTTGTTTAATATTTATTTATATATCACCTTGTATCAAGTGAAAGTTAAGGTGGTGAATTCTTACATTAAAATATTACAATTTTCCTCACAACATTTATCTATGAAAAAATACAACGTAGTACAATTTCCCACTGTAACTACTCTGAATATAGGCCATTCGAACAAAGGCAACTGCTTCTGTCTCCTAGTTTAAAAAAAATAGAAGAAAATTTCCTTTCCAAGATAAGAAATTCCTTCTGTCTACTTTGGCTGTAACTTTGCCTTTCAGTGACTCCCAATTCTTATGATCATTTATGATAAGTTCAACTTTTCCCTTCTCAGTTCATTTATCTCAGGATTCCCAATTAACTGCTCTACTCAAAGTCTTAACCATGCTCTTCAGCTGTCCACTTATTTTAATATTGAGCATATTCAAATGCTCAATATGATCTTCAGTTGTCAACGTGCCCACTAGTTTACACGTCTGAATTGAAATCTTCCTTGATCTAAGTTTGTGTCAGTTCAGGAAACTTGCACAAATTTCCCAATACTGGTATCCTGGTTCAGCGACTGGGGTCTCAATAATAACTTTCAGCCTGAGGCTAGTGAGCAAAAGCAGCTCAGAGAAAGAATAAGAAATGGATTTCTAAATTTGTTTTAAAAATTATTAAAGCAACAATGTCAAGAAAAAATATTCAGAAAGTATCAAGAATTTTATCTGTCACTTGCAGTCTCAATTTTATGATTTTCAACCACTTCTCTAAAGTTTTTAAATAAATATAACCAAATGTTAAATAAAAATCACACAGCTCAAACAGAACATAAGAACATAGTGTTTATTTCAAGAACCACAATAATTGTGAGCTCAAGGTATAACCCAGAAAGAATATTAAGTCCTGATATTGGGTCAAGCAATTGCAATGAAGTATGATAATAACAGCATCGTAATAACAGTAATAAAAGAAATGTACCATTGTGCCAGTAAAATGTAAAAGAAGACTTTGTTGCTAAGATACTACCCTTTAAACTGCCTAATCTGCACCTAAAACATGACAAAGCAAACAAAAACGCAATCTCTGTCTATAAAGAGTAAAAAATTATAGATCAAGACTGAGATTATATAATTTTTCAAGAGATATAGTCAAATTTATGACAAAGTATCTACTATGCAACTGAAAAGAGCATGAATCATGTATGTCAATCCTATATACACTCCATTAATTAGCCAATATGAAATAGGACATTTTATACAGTCATAATTATTCCTTTTGAAATATGGCTTGAGATAAACTTATAGCAATGGTTTGCACAATTCCCTTTTTTTCCCAATTTTGCTAACAAATTGAAGTTAATAGCTACTAGAATTATTAATAAATCCTAAACCTAGATTTTTAGGTGCTGGTATAAGAATGCTGTAATGATTTTTTTTTGCTTGATTTCAAATTTTATATAAATAAACCATGTTTATGTGATCCTCTGTACTTGGCTTTTTTTGGTTCAATATTACATTCTTTTCTAAATTTTTAAAAATTATTATTATACTTTAAGTTCTGGGGTGCGTATGCAGATTGTGCAGGATGGTTACATAGGTATACACTTGCCATAATCTCCTTTCCTTGTCTACCAGTGAGATTTCTTTTGGTTGCATAAAACAGACAAAGAAACAAATGGACTTAAATAATAAAGTAAGTTATGACCTCATATTACTGAATATCCTAGAGCAATGGTTCTCAATCCTGTCTGCTGGAATCACCCTTGAAGACAACCTAGACAATACAATTCTGGACATAGGAATGGGCAAAGATTTCATAACAAAGAGACTGAAAGCAATCACAACAAAAGCAGAAATTGACAAGCAGGATCTAGTTATATTTAAGAGCTTCTGCATGGCAAAGGAAACTATAAACAGAATGACCAGACATCCTACGGAATAGGAGGAAATTTTTGCAAACCATGCATCTGTCAAAGGTCTAACATCCAGCATCTATAAGAAATGCTCATGGGATATAGGCCAGAGTATTATTTTATAAACCTCTCCAGAAATTATTTAAGTGGTCTTGGGTACTTTAAAATATAATTTCACATGTTCCTAGATAACATCAAATGTGAACACAAAGTTAAACATCCCTGCTTCAGAAGAAAGGAAAGAGGCTTCAGGTGTGACTTTAAAAGTATTTCAATTAGATTTTTATCTGAGTCTCTAAGCGCAATTCTCTTCCAAGTGTCATCTCCTGCAGGGAGGCTTTCCTTAGGATAGTATAATGGCTGCGGCCATTATATCCATGTTACACAATTCAGAAATAGATAGAGCTTTTTATTCAAATATGGAATACAATCTTGGGTTATTCTCTGGGCCAGCATAGCTCTTATTCCCATTTGAACCAATCACTGTGGCAAGAGAGAGAATTACAGTAATCACCATAATTAAGCCAAATTAAAAAACATAGAATTAATATAAAATTTTGTGTCTAGAATAAATGAAACCTATTACATACAAACTGAAGCAAACATGTCAACTACCCCTTAAAGATGCCTATATAATTTAGAACATAAAGAAAAAACAAGAAAAAAATCCCAAGTAAACAGTGTCAAAAGTAAACAAGGACAGTTGCTGCAGATGTTTAATTTGCAAAAACCATTAGATAACTCTGTAAGGATGATAGGAAATTAAAAAAAAATAAACCTGTGGGGACTATGGCTAAAAAAATCTGTTACTAATCTATTCTTAAGTTGCTAAATTTAAATACATTCATCACTATAATGTATTTAATAAATAAATAAATAATTTAATAAATAAAATAATAAATTTTATTGACAGTTGAATTATAGGACATCTTTATGAATGCAAATCTCATACCAAATAAAGAATTTCTGTATTTTATAAAAATTAAATAATGTTAGTGAAAATGGTTTATAGCATAAAATGTTTATGTTATATCCTTAATTGAAGAAAACAAACTACACAAAAACGTATTTTCACATTATTACAATAAAAGAAAAATTCACTAAAACATTAACAGTTGCCACTATTAGATGGTAGGACTATATAAACTTACCTTTTGCCTTCTGTTTTTCTTTTTTTAACTTTTATTTTAAGTTCTAGGTACATGTCCAGAATTGTTATAAAGGTAAAGCTGTATCATTTGGGTTTGTTGCACAAATTATTTCATCATCCAGGGATTAAGCCTGGTATCCATTAGTTATTATTCCTGATTCTCTCCCTCCTCCTATCCTCCACCTTTCAATAAGACCCAGTTTGTGTTGTTCACCTCTATGTGTCCATGTGTTCTCATCATTTAGCTCTCACTTAGGAGTGAAAATATGCAGTATTTGGTTTTCTGTTCCTGCATTAGTTTGCTAAAAATAATGGGCTCCAGCTTCATCCATGTTCATACAAAGGACATGATCTCATTTTTTTAATAATTGCATAGTATTCCATGGTACATACTTACCCCATTTTTTAATCCAGTTTATCACTGATGGACATTCATGGTGATTCCATGTCTTTGCTATTGTGAATAGTGCTGCAATGAACATATGCATACATGTGTCTTTATAACAGAATGATCTATATTCCTTTGAGTATATACCCACTAATGGGATTGCTGAGTTAAATTGTGTTTCTCTTTTCAGGTCTTCAAAAAATCACTGTCCTGTCTTCTACAATACTTATATTAATTTACACTCCCACTAATAGTATATTATCATTCTTTTTTCTCTGCAACCTTGCCAGTATCTGTTATTTTTTGGCTTTTTAATAACAGCCATTCTTACTGGTGTAATATGGTATGTCACTGTTGTTTCAATTTACATTCTCTAATGACCACTGATATTGAGCTTCGTTTCATATGATTGTTAGCCACATGCATGTCTTCTTTTGAAAAGCGTCTGTTCACAACCTTTGTCCAATTTTTAATAGGGTTTTGCTTTTCTCTTAAATTTGTTTAAGTTTCTTATAGATGCTGGATACTAGACCTTTGTCAGATGCAAAAATTTCCTCCCATTCTGTAGGTTGTCTGTTCACTCTGCTGATAATGTCCTTTGCTATGCAGAAACTCTTAAATATAGCCAGATCCCACTGGTCAACTTCTGCTTTTGTTGTGATTGCTTTCAGTATCTTTGTTATGAAATCGTTGCCTGTTCCTATGTCCAAAATAATATTGTCTAGGTTGTCTTCAAGGGTTTTTATAGTTTCGGGTTTTACATTTAAGTTTTAATCCATCTTGAGTTGAATTTTGTATATAGTATAAGGAAGAAGTCCAGCTTCAGTCTTCTGCATATGGTTAGCCAATTATCTCAGCAGCATTTATTGAATAGTGAGTCCTTTCTCCATTGCTTGATTTTGTCAGCTTTGTCAAAGATCAGAGAGTTGTAGGTATGCAGACTTCTTGCTGGGTTTTCTGTTGTTCTGGAATGTGTCTGCTTTTGTATCATTGATGTTTGTCTATCTTCAAAAATTTCTTCAATGATCATGTGTTACTCTTCTAAATTTAAAAAAACCTTAACTACCAATAAGTTTTCCAATTACAAAATTGTTTGAAGTAAGGGAAATAAGAAACTCTTAAAAATCCTTCACTTCAGCCAGGCACAGTGGCTCATGCCTGTAATGCCAGCACTTTGGGAGGCCGAGATAGGCAGATCACCTGAGGTCAGGAATTTGAGACCAGCCTGGCCAACATGGTGAAACCCTGTTTCTACTAAAAATACAAAAAATTAGCTGGTGTGGTGGCACATGTCTGTAATTACAGCTACTGGGGAGGCTGAGGTAGGAGAATTGCTTAAACCCGGGAGACAGAGGTTGCAGTGAGCTGGGATCATACCATTGCACTCCAGCCTGGGCAACAAGAGTGAAACCATCTCAAAAAAAAAAAAATCCTTCATTTCATTTTAATACTTGAACTTCTAGATTTTTCTTTTCCAACAATTGAATATTTAATCATAAACTTTGTGTGAATGTTCTTTGTATAAATGTCAAAGGTATGTTATTTCAATGCTTAAAACAAAAATATCAATATGTAGAATGTTTCTATACAAGAAAACACTTCACAGGACCCTCAGTAACCATCACTTAGTCCTTGTTTAATATAATCTCTCTGCTTGCAAATTACATCATTCTGTATCTAGAAAACCCCATAGTCTTAGCCCAAAAGCTCCTTCAGTCAATAAACAACTACACCAAACTTTCAGGATATGAAATCAATATACCAAAATCACCACTTTTCCTATACACCAACAATAGGCAAACCGAGAGCAAAATCAAAAAAGTAATCTCATTCACAATTGCCACAAAAAGAATAAAATACTGAGGAATACAGCTAACCAGGGAGGTGAAAAATCTCTATAATGAGAATTACAAAACACTGCTCAAATAAATCAGAGAAGACACAAACAAATGAAAAAGCATCCCTTGCTCTTGGATAGGAAGAATCAATATCAGTAAAATGGCCATACTGCCCAAAGCAATTAACAAATTTAATGCTATTCCTATCAAACTACCAATGACTTTCTTCACTGAACTAGAAAAACAATTTTAAAATTTATGTGAAGCCAAAAAAGAACCCAAATGGCCAAAGCAATCCTAAACAAAAAGAACAAGGCTGGAGGTATCACATTACCTGACTCCAAACTATACCAGAAGGGTACAGTAACCAAAACAACATGGTATTAGTACCAAAACAGGCACATAAACCAATGGAACAGAATAGAGTACCCAGAAATAAGTCTGCTTATCTACAACCACCTGATCTTTAGCAAATGTGACAAAAAGATGCAATTGGGGAAAATAATCCCTAGTCAATAAATGGTGCTAGAATAACTGGCTAGCTATATGCAGAAGCTGGACCCCTTTCTTATACATTTACAAAAATCAACTCAAGATGGATTAAAGATTTAAATGTAACATCCAAATTATAAAAATCCTTGAAGACAACCTAGGCTATATCATTCTGGACAAAGTAATGGGCAAATATTTCATGACAAAGATACTGAAAGCAGTCTAAACAAAAGCAAAGGAAACTATCAACAGAGTAAACAGACAACCTACAGAATGGGAAGAAATTTTTGTAAACTATGCATCTGACATAAGTCTAATATCCAGCATCTATAGGAAATTTAAACAAATTTACAAGGGAAAAACAACCCCTTTGAAAGTCAGCGAAGGACATGAACAGATACTTTTCAAAAGAAAACATGCAAGCAGCCAACAAACATTTGGGGGGAAAAAGCTGAATATCACTAATTATTATAGAAATGTAAATCAAAACCACAATGAAATAGTGTTTCATGTGTCAGAATGGCTATTGTTAAAAAGTCAAAAAATAACAGATGCTGTAAAGATTGCAGAGAAAGAAATGCTAATACACTGTTGGTGAAAAAGCAGATTAGGTCAACCATGTGGAAAGGGGTATGGCAATTCCTCAAAGAGCTAAAAGCAGAACTACCATTCAACCCAGCAATCCCATTGCTGGGTATATTACCTGAGGAATAGAAATCATTCTACCATAAAGACACACGCACATGAATGTTCACTGCATCACTATCCACAATACCAAAGACAAAAATCAACCTTAATGACCATTAATGAAGATTGGATAAAGAAATGTGGTGTACATCCACTATGGAATACCATGCTGCCATAAGAAAGAACATGGATAGATCTTAACAAACTAACACAGAAACATTATTCTTAGCAAATTAATGCAGAACAGAAAATCAAATGCCACATGTTCTCACTTATAAGTGGGAGTTAAATGACGATAACTTATGAACACAAAGAAGATAACAGCAGACACTGGGGTCTACTTGTGGGTGGAGGGTGGAAGGAGGAAGAGGAGAAGAAAAGAGAACTATTGGGTACTGGGCTTAATGGATGGGTAATGAAATAATCTTTACTGTGAACCCCCATGGCACAAGTTTACCTATGTAACAAACTTTCACATGTATCCTCAAACTGAAAATAAGATTTTTTTTAAATAAGAGGTGAAAATAACCTTCTTTAAACTTTCTTATTTTGTTTTGATTTGCAAATTAGGCATCATTCAAAGAAAAAAACATCCACATTGCCAGTTCAAGATTTTAATGCAATTGTCCAGGTAACATATAGAGTAAACAAACAAAACCTACGTAAGTATATGGAAGACTTGAATAACCGAATTAACAGATTTAGAATGACTGACATTTATATTAATGTACCCCATAACTACAGAATGTACCTCAAAATAAAAATAAAAATTACATATGACAAGCCCCTGACTAGCATCATACTCAATGGCAAATAGCTCAAAGCTTTTGCTTAAAGATCAGGAATGAGACAAAGATGCCCACTTTGCCACTTCAATCTAGTACTAGAAGTTCTAGCCAAAACAATTGGGCAAAAAAAAAAAAACTAAAAGGCATCCAACTCAAAAAAAGAAATAGCAAAATTGTATCTGTTTGAGGATGACATGTTTTTACATATAGAAAGCTCTAAAGACTACTGCCCCCCAAAATAAGTGAGAACTAAAAAATGAATTCAGTAATGTTGCAGAATACAAAATTTACATACAAAAATCATTTGCATCCACTAACAACAAACTATTTGTTAAAGACATTATGAAAATAATCTCATTTCTTATAGTATCAAAATTTTATTTAGAAATAAATTCAACCAAGAAAGTGAAAGATCTGTACACTTAAAACTATAAAATATTGATCAAAGAAATTGAAGAAGATACAAAGAAATGAAAAGATATCCAATATTCAAGGATTTAAATTAATATTGTCAAAACACTACCAAAAGCAATATAAAGATTCAGTGCAATCCCTATCAAATTTTCGATGACATTTTTCACAGAAATAATAAAAAGTATTAAAATTCATATGGAAGCACAAAAGACTCCAAATAGCTAAAGCACGCTGTAGCAACAAGGATAAACTTGCAGGCATATGGATCGTTACTTCAAATATATTAAAAAGCTATAATAATCAAATAGTATGGTACTGACATAGCAGATCGAGAAATGGAACACAATAAAAAGCCTAGAAATAAACCCACACACATACTATCAACAAATCATTGACAAAATCACCAAAATACATGATATAAAAACTATATTCTCTTCAATAAATGGTCCTGGGAAACGCAAATATCCATAAGCAAAATAAAATTAGATCCTTAACACCATACACAAAAACCAATTCAAAATCAACTAAAGACTTAAATGTAAGACCTGAAACCATAGAATTTCTAGAAGAAAACATAGGGGAGAGCTCTATAACACTGGTCTTGGAAATAATTTTGTGGATCTGCGACCATAAGCACAGGCAATGAAAGCAAAAATAAACAATTGGTACTATTTAAAGCTTAAAAACTTCTGCACTGAAAAGGAGACAACCAACAAGACAAAAAGGCAACCTACAGAATAAAATAAGATATTTGCAAGCTACATATCTGATAAGGGTTAATCTTCAAAACATACAAAGAACTCATAAACTCAATGAAAAGAAACAAACACTAAGAGTTGGCAAAGTACTTGAATAAGACATTTTTCTAAAGAAGATACTTGTATGGCCAATAGGTATATGAACTAATGCTCAGCATCACTAATCATCAGGAAAATGAAAATCAAAACCACAAGGAGATATCACTTCACATCTGTAAGAAAAATTATTATAAAAAAACTCAAAGGTAAGCAGTGTAGCTAAAAATACGTAGAAAAGAAAACTCTTACATGTTTTGGTGGGCATGCAAATTGGTACAGCCATTATGAAACCCAGTATAGAGGCTCCTCAAAATCTTAAAAAATAGAACAACTGTATGATCCCACAACTGCACTTTTGACTACACATCCAAAGGAAATAAATATGTTGAAAAGATATTTGTACTTCCATGTTTATTGCAGCATTATTCACAACAGCCAAGACATGAAATCAACCTAAGTGGCCATCAGTGGATGAATTTTTTAAAATGTGATATATATATATTTACATAAATGAATATTATTTAGCATTTAAAAAAATTCTGCATGATCTCACTTATACATATTCTAAAAAGAAGTCACACTCATAGAAAGAGAGTAGAAGGATAGTTACCAGGAGTCAGGTTATCAGAAAAAAAAAAGATATTGGTCAAAGGTTAAAAACTCAAAGTTATAAAATGAATACATTCTGGACACCTAATGCACACCATAGTGACTGTAGTAACAATAGTATATTGTATACTTGAAATCTGCCAAGAGAATAGATCTTGATTATTCCAACTACATATACAAAAAGGAAACTATATGATATAATAGATATGTTAATTTGATTAACTGTGGCAAATATTCCATTATATATTTGCATGTAAGTGTGTATCTCAAAACATCACATTGTACACCTTGAATATATACAATTTTTGTCAATTATACTTCAATACAGCTGGAAAAAATTAAAATTAAAAATTGGTCAAAAATCAAATATCTAAGCATACAATTAGGAATCTAGAATAAGAACATGAAATTAGGAGGAGGACTCAAGATGGCACTGTGAGAACAACCCAGGATTGGAGCTCGCATTGTGTCCGCGGAAAGGTGAGTCTGAGCTGCATTTCCAGACTGATCTCTGTAGCCCACAGAACAAGGAAATTCCCAAGTGAAGAGGAGACGCAGGACGCCAGGCAAAACCTCCGCCTGGCGAAGCCAGCAGCCGGGGTGGCAGCGGCCGGCCCTACCCAGCGCTCCCAACAGGGCACGCTTGTCCGGGTGCCCCATTGAACCGGCAACAGGAGACATGAGAGGGCTGGACTTGAGACTGAGCTAGATTTGGACAGTGGGCCAGCCAGGGGATCGCAGGGACAGAGGGTTAGGGTTGGCCCAGTGGGACGAACAAAACCGCGATTTCAAACAAGCCCCGGGCAGATGACCCGAGACACTCTGAGGGGGAGGGGCATCCACCATTACCGAGGTAACCCGCCCCAACTGAGATACACGCCCACTGCTGACGCAGCCTGCCGTTGCCGAGGCAACCGTCCTTACTGAGATACACGCCCACTGCTGACGCAGCCTGGCATTGCCTAGGCAACCCGCTACAACAGAGAGACTCCGCCGCAAGGTGTGGTGGAGACCACAGCAGAGCCTGCAGGAACAGGGCGAATCACACAACAGCAGGGCGGAGCCTCGGCACCCAAACAGCAGCTAGTCTGCATCCTAGCTGGGCAGGACCGCAACGGACATCCAAAAATAAAGCCCAAACCCAACACTGAGCATTTGAGAAAAAAAAAGGGTTTTTTAATGAGCTCTGTTGCTGCAGAATCAAACATAGCAGCCTAAAAGCCCTGAATGAACAACAGAGCTCACAGCTCAGCAATTAAGCCCCTATAAAGTACAAACTGTCTCCTCAACCAGCTCCCTGACCCCTCTATATCCAAAAGACTGACATTAGGCAGGCATCATCCTGGGACAAAGATAGCAGAAAAAGAAACTGGTAGCATCCCTCGCTGTGCCACAGCTGCTAGAGGTGCACCCCAGACAAGCAGGGTCTGGAGCAGACCTCAGCAGTCGTACAGCAAAGGGGCTAGACTGGTACAAGGAAAACCAAGCAACAGAAATACTTCATCATCAACATTCTGGGTATCCACTCAGAGACCCAATCGAAAAGTCAGCAACTACGCTGACTTTAACACTCCACTGTCAATACTAGACAGATCAACCAGACAGAAAATCAACAAGGATACCCAGGGCTTGAACTCAGACCTGGAGCAAGCAAACCTGGTGGACATTTACAGAACTCTCCACCCCAAATCCACAGAATACACATTCTTCTCAGCACCACATCACACCTACTCTAAAATTGACCACATAATTGGAAGTAAAGCACTGCTCAACAAATGCAAAACAACTGAAATCATAACAAACAGCCTCTCAGACCATAGTGCAATCAAGTTAGAACTCAGAATTCAGAAACCGACCCAGAACCGCACAGCTTCATGGAAACTGAACAACTGGCTCTTGAATGTTGACTGGATAAACAATGAAATGAAGGCAGAAATAAAGAAGTTCCTCGAAACCAATGAGAACGAAGACACAATGTGCCAGAACCTCTGGGACACATTTAAAGCAGTCTCTAGAGGAAAGTATATAGCAATGAGTGCCCATATGAGGAGAATGGAGAGATCCAAAATTGACACCCTATCGTCAAAATTGAAAGAGCTAGAGGAGCAAGATCAAAAAAACTCAAAACCCAGCAGAAGACAAGAAATAACTAAGATCAGAGCTGAGCTGAAGGAGATTGAGACACGAAAAACCCTTCAAAAAATCAATAAATCCAAGAGCTGGTTTTTTGAAAAGATCAACAAAATAGACAGACCACTAGCCAGATTGATGAAAAATAAAAGAGAGAACAACCAAAGAGATGCAATAAAAAATGATAAAGGGGAAATCACCACAGATTCCACAGAAATTCAAACCATCATCAGAGAATATTACAAACAACTCTATGCGCATAAACTAGTACACCTGGAAGAAATGGATAAATTCCTGGACTCCTGTGTCCTCCCAAGCCTAAACCAGGAGGAAGCTGAAACTATGAATAGACCAATAACAAGGTCTGAAGTTGAGGCAGCAATTAACAGCCTACCACACAAAAAAAGCCCAGGTCCAGACGGGTTCACAGCCGAATTCTACCAGAAACACAAGGAGGAGCTGGTACCATTCCTTCTAAAACTATTTCAAACAATCCAAAAAGAGGGAATCCTTCCCAAATCATTTTATGAGACCAACATCATCCTGATACCAAAACCCGGCAGAGACCCAACGAGAAAAGAAAACTTCAGGCCAATATCCATGATGAACATAGATGCAAAAATCTTCAATAAAATATTGGCAAGCCGATTGCAACAGCAAATCAAAAAACTTATTCATCATGATCAAGTAGGATTCATCCCGGGGATGCAAGGCTGGTTCAACATACGCAAGTCTATCAACGTAATTCACCACATAAACAGAACCAATAACAAAAACCACATGATTATCTCAATTGACGCAGAGAAGGCATTTGACAAAATTCAACAGCCCTTTATGCTAAAAACCCTCAATAAACTCGGTATCGATGGAACGTATCTCAAAGTAATAAAAGCTATTTACGACAAACCAACAGCCAATATCATACTGAATGGGCAAAAATTGGAAGCATTGCCTTTGAAATCTGGCACTAGACAAGGATGCCCTCTCTCACCACTCCTATTCAATATAGTACTGGAAGTTCTAGCCAGAGCAATCAGGCAAGAAAAAGAAATAAAGGGTATTCAAATAGGAAAGGTGGAAGCCAAATTGTCTCTATTTGCAGACGACATGATAGTATACCTAGAAGACCCCATCGCCTCAGCCCAAAAACTCCTGAAACTGATAAGCAACTTCAGCAAAGTCTCAGGATATAAAATCAATGTGCAAAATCACAAGCATTCGTCTACACCAATAACAGACTTAAAGAAAGCCAAATCAAGAGCGAACTGCAATTTGCAATTGCTACAAAAAGAATAAAATACCTTGGAATACAACTCACAAGGAACGTAAGAGACCTCTTCAAGGAGAACTACAAACCACTGCTCAATGAAATCAGAGAGGACACAAACAGATGGAGAAACATTCCATGTTCATGGTTAGGAAGAATTAATATCGTGAAAATGGCTATACTGCCCAAAGTAATTGACAGAATCAACGCTATCCCCATCAAGCTACCATCGACTTCCTTCACAGAACTGGAAAAAACCACCTTGAACTTCATATGGAACCAAAAGAGAGCCCGCATAGCCAAGTCAATTCTAAGCAAAAAGAACACAGCAGGGGGCATCACACTACCGGATTTCAAACTATACTACAAGGCTACAGTAATCAAAACAGCATGGTACTGGTACCAAAACAGAGATATAGGCCAATGGAACAAAACAGAGGCACCGGAGGCAACACAACATACATACAACTATACAATCTTTGATAAACCTGACAAAAACAAACAATGGGGAAAGGATTCCCTGTTTAACAAATGGTGTTGGGAAAACTGGCTAGCCATGTGCAGAAAGAAGAAACTGGACCCCTTCCTAACACCTTACACTAAAATTAACTCCAGATGGATTAAAGACTTAAACATAAGACCTGGCACCATAAAAACCCTAGAAGGAAATCTAGGCAAAACCATCCAGGACATAGGAGTAGGCAAGGACTTCATAAACAAAACACCAAAAGCATTGGCAACAAAAGCCAATATAGAGAAATGGGACCTAATCAAACTCCACAGCTTCTGCACGGCAAAAGAAACTGTCACTAGAGTGGATCAGCAACCAACAGAATGGGAAAAAATTTTCGCAGTCTACCCATCTGACAAAGGGCTGATACCCAGAATTTACAAAGAACTCAAACAGATTTACAGGAAAAAAACAAACAAGCCCATTCAAAAGTGGGCAAAGGATATGAACAGATACTTTACGAAAGAAGACATATATGAGGCCAACAATCATATGAAAAAATGCTCATCGTCACTGGTCATCAGAGAGATGCAAATCAAAACCACATTGAGATACCATCTCAGGCCAGTTAGAATGGCAATCATTAAAAAATCTGGAGACAACAGATGCTGGAGAGGATGTGGAGAAAAAGGAACACTTTTACACTGTTGGTGAGAGTGTAAATTAGTTCAACCATTGTGGAAGACAGTGTGGCGATTCCTCAAGGCCTTAGAAATAGAAATTCCATTTGACCCAGCAATCCCATTACTGGGTATATATCCAAAAGTCCGTAAATCGTTCTACTATAAGGACACATTTACACAAATGTTCATTGCAGCACTGTTTACAATAGCAAAGACCTGGAATCAACCAAAATGCCCATTGATAATAGACTGGATTGGAAAAATGTGGCACATATACACCATGGAATATTATGCAGCAATCAGAAATGATGAGTTTGTGTCGTTTGTAGGGACATGGATGAATCTGGAGAACGTCATCCTCAGCAAACTGACACAAGAACAGAAAATGAAACACCGCATATTCTCACTCATAGGTGGGTGATGAAAAATGAGAACACATGGACACAGAAAGGGGAGTACTAAACACTGGGGTCTATTGGGGGGAAAAGGGGAGGGCCGGTGGGAGGGGGAGGTGGGGAGGGATAGCCTGGGGAGAAATGCCAAATGTGGGTGAAGGGGAGAAGAAAAGCAAAGCACACTGCCATGTGTGTACCTACGCAACTGTCTTGCATGCTCTGCTCATGTACCCCCAAACCTAAAATCCAATAAAAATTTAAAAAAAAAGAACACGAAATTAAATAAAGTAGATAAGCAAAGTAAAAAAAATTATAGAAAGTGAATAAAATAAGTATAGAATCAAAAATAAAACCACAAGATGGTCATTTCAAAAGACCAATAAAGTGATGTAGCAAGGCAGATCAACAAAAAAAGAGTGAAAAAGCATAAGCTACCAACATAAGGAATTTTAAAAAGAATTGATAATTATATATCCTAGAAACATTAAAAATAATAAAAGCATGTTATGAAAAACGTTATGCAAATATATTTGAAAATTTAGATAAAATGAAAAAATGTGGCAGAAGAAAAATTTGAAAAATAATTTCTAAATCTATGAAAGCAATTTAATTTGTTATTTAAAACTATCTTACATAAAAAAATCGAGCTTCAGATAGTTACACGAGTAAATTCAACAACAATCTCACAGAAATTCTTCCAGAAAATAGAAAACCAGGCAACACTTACCAACTTTATGTGCTGACCATAATCATGACATCAAAGCCTAACAATAACATTACTAAAAAGAAAATTACAGACCAATGTATCCCACAAACACAGAAACAAAAGTCCTAAATAAACTATTAGTAAATAGTGCTGTGACATATTAAAGGATACGACATCAAAAATAGCTACGTTTTATTCAATACATGCAAATATTAATTTGCATTCAAAAAGTAATCAATATAGTTTACTAGATAAAAAATAAATAAAAATATGAGTAACCCAATAGGTGTGAACAAATACTTAATTTAATACATATTCCTAATATAACCTTTGATAAACTAGATATAGTAGCAGACTTATTTAGATGGTAAATAATGTTTTTAAATTACTGAGCATATTTTACAATATAGTGAATTATTGAAACTCTCCCCCAGAAACAAACTAAGGCTACTCACTTGCACAGTAGCTACTGATGCCAATGCCAGTACCCTAAAACATGACAATAATAATAATCATCATCACAGGATTTGTAAAGTCACTTTCCATAGTTAATATGACTTTTTAATATGTTAAATGTAAAGTCACTTTCCATAGTTAATATGAAGTAAGCTGCATATAAAATGTTAAAGTTATTAAGTAGATTTGACAAGATCACCGGATATAAAGTGAATACGTACTAATGCATTTCTAAACAATATAACAACCAGTTGGAAAACAAACATTTTTTAAAAGGTACTTGTGGTTTAACATTAAAAAAAAAAAAAGGAGTTTTAGTTCTGGTTAAGACAGAGTATGCGAAATCTATCTTCCACTAAATCCTTCTAAAACCTTGACCAGAATGAACAGAGAACCTATCTGAGAAATGTAGAAACTTTAGTTCAGTTTGGCTTTCAGTTCCAGACAAAATGGAGTAAGTGCATTCCACCCTAATTCTTTTGCTAATTATAACTATAACCCTGGATAAAATACAGCTTTCAGTAGACTCTGAAACGTGGACAAAATAGACATAGGAATATCTCAACTCAAAAGAAGACCTCACCGTAGTTCTGTGGGTCATTGTTTTTTCTAAGCATCCCAGCCTGCACACAAGAGTAGTCCACATACTTGAAATGCCAACTAATGGAGGATGAAGGAAACTTCAATAGCCTGTCCTGTCTAGCCAAAGAGCCAGAAAAAAAGGCCCTTGAGATAAACTTATGATTCTACCCTTTCTGCTCCACAGAAATACGACAAAAGTAACTTCACACTGCCCCTTCCCCAACAAGTTTTGTAGAGATTGTAGTGCAGAGTCCTTTTGACTCTCTCTGTACTGTACTAACAAGGTAACATTCCTCCCACTCACCACCAGGTGCTGCAGAATCTTGGGCAGAGCCATGTCACCTAACTCACCCTGTACTAAGCGAATAATAGCAAAAGGCAGCACCTTACGTCTTCCCAGCTGGATAATAGTCAGGAAGAGGTAGATTATGGAAAGGAGGAGGGTGAAGAAAAGAAATGTTCAATTCTGTGTATGAAATCCTGTGTATACACCCAAATAACTCATAGGTGAAACTAAAATCAATAAAGCAAAAGCTCTGAAAGTTAAATTATCATGTGGAATATTGTCCAGGTTTCAAAAACACCACTGGATACCAAGAATAGAGAGAAAATACTAAAAAGGAATGAACAAAACCTCCAAGAAAGGGCTGGGAGCAGTGACTCACGCCTGTAATCCCAGCACTTTGGGAAGCCGAGGCAGGCAGATCACAAGGTCGGAAGATCTAGACCATCATGGCCAACATGGTGAAACCCCGTCTCTATTAAAAACACAAAAAAACTTAGCTGGGCGTGGTGTTGCACACCTGTAGTCCCACCTACAAAGAAGGCTGAGGCAGAAGAACTGTTTGAACCCAGGAGATGGAGATTGCAGTGAGCCGAGATCACACCACTGCACTCCAGTCTGGGCGACAGTGCAAGACTCCATCTCAAAACAAAAACCTCCAAGAAATTTGGGATAATGTAAAAAACCAAACCTATGAATGACTGGGGTACCTGAAAGAGATAGAAAGAATAAAATCAAGTTGAAAAAAATACTCCAGAATATCATCTAGGAGATGCCATGCACTGGCATTTTGTGAAGCTCTCTAGATGATTCTAAGAAGTTTTTAAGAGTTAAGAAACACTGGCCTAAACAAGTGACATGTAATTTTGGATCTACCCTCAAATGGAAGAATCTAGTTGTAATAATGACCCAATAATACAATGCTAAAGAGGAAAGGGATGCCTTTATGATAAAGCTTAGAAGAAGTTGATAGCTTCTAGCAAAAAATTCTTTTAGCAAAACAAATTTACATTGATGTCTATCTTCCAAGAATGCTAAAAACACAATAGATATTTTATAATTGTGCTAAAATTCAGCTTTATCCTGAAAATAGTTTGTATAATTTAAGCTTAAAGGAAAATTCAGAGAGTTGTGACAGAGACAGAAACAGGCAATGAAAGAGAATAAATAAGCTGTCCTGGAAAGTTAACAAATGATTCCATTTGTCTTCCTCACTACCAATCACTTTATTAACTTTAAGAATAAGCTCCAAGTTTACTTCCTTCCAAACCTGTATCTGCCTAATCTATCACTTGAGCTGTATTTTTTAATACTTACATGCTGTTTGTCTGGAATAAAAGCAAATGAAGAAGTTATAAGAACTGATTGGTTTTGGTTGCATTAAAATTAGAAATACCAATTAGAATCCAAGTTGAGACATCAGATAGACATGTATGCATATGTACGAAGTCAAGGAAGAGGATAAGCTACACACATAAATAACTTATTGGGTTCTTGACCTATAGAACAGTTTCTACTCCTCAGGCATATAATAATAATAGTATAGCTTTAAATTATCAATTAAGATTACAGTGCACAATGATAGGTAATCCCAAGTTTGGCAATATTCCCAAGGGTCATTAGTAGTGAAACACACACCTCCATATCATGGAATAAACAGTAAAAATACTCATTCCATATAGGGGCTTCATCATATTACTAAATATAACAAATATCAGAATCAATATGTTTCAAATTCTAAAACTTTCTAGTGCATACATAAATGCCAAAATGTTTTACAAAATCTGATGCTAAATTTGAAATTTAAGTGTGAACATATTAAATTTAATAAGCAAATTTAAGTGAGCAAGTTGAAGAAAAATTTTAACATTTACAATAATATAATTTTTAAATCCTGATTTTGAGTGTTTATTTCAATCAGAAATAACAGAAAATGGTAATTGCAAATCCTGAGAATATTCAAGCTCATTTCAAAGCTGTACATTCAGAATAAGGTAATAAAAGTAAAATTTCTAAGATATGTAATAGCTATGAAATACAGACCAACATATGCAATATAATCAAACCTTCGAAATGATTTATCTGAACTGGATACACACAATGCTTGACACCAACAAGCCAGAAAATCTCCCTCTATAGAGCTGTTTTCGGAGCAATCTTTGTCTGAACGTAAATTTTTACCTAAAGTTAAACTGATCGCTCATCATATATTCCTGGTAATCTCTTTTAAGGTCTGTCCCTTATAGGAGCTAAAGTGCTGAGTTGTAAGCTCCATTGTTCAGTACAGAGCTGCTGGGCAGGTACACTAAAGTCTGCTGAAGTGGAACTCATAACCACTTTTTTTCCCAGGTGCTCTGTCCCGGGCAGGTGGGGCTTTATTTATAAGTTCCTGTCATTCTGCTACCTTTTTTCAGAGATGTCCTGCCCAGCAAGGAGGTAGACTAGTCACAGGCTGCCAGCAGAGGCATTGCTGAGCTGCCGTGAGCTCTGCCTAGCTACTGTGTGAACTTCCTTGCAGTTTTGTTTATAGGGGTAGAGGTAGAACTGCCTTGGTAATGGCGGTCTGCCTCAGTAATGGTGGACTATCTCTGTAATGGCAGACAGCCTGGGTAATGGCAGACTGCCTCGGTAATGGTGGACGCCCTTACCCCACAGAGCTGGACCATCCCAGGTACAGCTGTGCTTGCTGTGAAACTCTCAGTTCAGGGCATTTCAGAATGGTAGTTTCTGTGGGGGTGGGACCAGCCAAGCCAGATCAACTGGCTCCCTGTTTCAACACCCTTTTTTTCCATTAAACAGGTGACTCTGTCTCCCAGGCATTCCAGTTGCCAACTGAAATGGCACCCAGATTTGTGTGAGTTTTTGTGCAGAGATCCACTGCAATGGCTGAAATGGCCCTGCTGGAGACTCATAGTGCTTTTCTGCCCAGGAATCTCCTGGTCTGTGGGCAGGAAGAATTCATCTGAAAATGTGGTGATCACTCACCCTCTGTGTTTTCACTGGAAACTGCAATCCAGAGCTGTTCCTATTTAGCCACCTTGGATCCTCCTTCATCAAATGATTTTAAAAAATTGAAAAATTTAAAAAATATATTTAATATATTGAAATAATTGAGTATTAGAGATTTGATCAACACCAGGTCTGCTTTACAAGAGCTCCTGAAAGAAGCACTAAACACAGAAAGGAACAACAAGTATCAGCCACTCCAAAAGCATACCAAATGGTAAGGAGCATCAACACAATGAAGAAACTGCATCAACTAATAGGCAAAACAGCCAGCTAGCATCAAAATTGCAGGATCAAATTCACACATAAAAATATTATCACTAAATGTAAATGGGCTAAATGCCTGAATCAAAAAACACAGACTGGAAAATTGGATAAAAAGCCAAAACCCATCAGCATGCTGTATCCAGGAAACCCATCTCACAAGCAAGGATACACATAGGCTCAAAATAAAGGGATGGAGGAAGATTTACCAAGCAAATGGAGAGCAAAAAAAAAAGCAGAAGTTGCAATCCTAGTCTCTGATAAAATAGACTTCAAACCAACAAAGATCAAAAGAGACAAAGAAGGACATTACATAATGGTAAAAGGATCAATGCAACAATAAGAGCTAATAATCCTAAATGTATATGCACCCAATACAGGAGCACCCAGATATATAAAGCAAGTTCTTAATGACTTAAAAAGAGACTTAGACTCCCACACAATAATAGTGGGAAACTTTAACACTCCACTGTCAATATTAGAAAGATGAATGACACAGAAAATTAAAAAGGATATCCAGGACTTCAACTCAGACATTGACCAAGCAAACCTAGTAGATATTTACAGAACTCTCCACCCCAAATCCACAGAATATACATTCTTCTCAGCACCACATCACACATACTATAAATTGACTGCATAATTGGAAATAAATCGCTTCTCAGCAAATGCAAAAAAATGGAAATCATAACAAACAGTCTCTCAGACCACAGTGCAATCAAGTTAGAACCCAGAAGTCAAAAACCAACTCAGAACCGCACAGCCTCGTGGAAACTGAACAAGTGGCTCTTGAATGTTGACTGGATAAACAATGAAATGAAGGCAGAAATAAAGATATTTTTCAAAATCAATGAGAAAGAAGACACAACATACCAGAATCTCTGGGACACATTTAAAGCAGTGGCTAGAGACAAATATATAGCAATAAATTTTTAAGAAGCAAGCAAAAATAAATCAGAAGCAAGGAAAGATCTAAAATCAGCACCCTATCATCAAAATTGAAAGAGCTAGAAGAGCAAGATGAAAGAAACTCAAAAGCTAGCAGAAGATAAGAAATAACTAAGATCGGAGCACAACAGAAAAATACAGAAACAAAAAAAAACACTTCAAAAAAATCAGTATATCCAGGAGCTGGTTTTTTGAAAAGGTCAACAAAATAGACAAACTGCTAGCCAGACTAATAAAAAAGAAAAGAGAGAACAACTGAATAGATACAACAAAAAATAAAAAGGGGAACATCACCACCAATTCCAAAGAAATACATACTACCATCAAAGATTATTACAAACAACTCTTTGCACATATATCAGTAAATCTGGAAGAAACAGATAAATTCCTGGACACTTGTAAATTCTCAAAGTTGAAACACTGAATAGACCAATAACAGGGTCTGAAGTTAAGGCAGCAATGAATAGCCAACCAACCAAAAAATATCCGGGTGCAGTTGAGCTCACAGCTGAATTCTACCACATATACAAAGAGGAGCTAATACCATTCCCTCTGAAACTATTCCAAAGAATATTTAAAAAAGGGAATACTTCCCAAATCATTTCATGAGACCAACATCATCCTGATACCAAAACCTGACAGAGACTCAACTAAAAAAGAAAACTTCAGGCCAATATCCATGATGAACATAGATGCAAAAATCTTCTATAAAATACTGGCAAACCAATTGCAGCAGCACATCAAAAAGCTTATCCAACAGGATCAAGTAGGCTTCATCCTGGAAATACAAGGCTGGTTCAACATATGCAAGTCTATAAACTTAATTCACCACATAAACAGAACCAAAGACAAAACACATGATTATCTCTATAGATGCGGAGAAGGCCTTTGACAAAATTCAAAAGCCCTTTAGGCTAAAAACCCTCAATAAACTAGATATTGATAAAACTTATCTCAAAATAATAAAAGCTATTTACGACAAACCCACAGTCAATATCATACTGAATGGGCAAAAATTGGAAGCACTCCCTTTGAAATCTGGCACTAGACAAGAATGCCCTCTCTCACCACTCCTATTCAACATAGTATTAGAATTTCTAGCCAGAGCAATCAGGCAAGAAAAAGAAATAAAGAGTATTCAATTAGGAAAGGAGGGAGTCAAATTGTCTCTATTTGCAGACAACATGATTGCATATTTAGAAGACCCCATTGCCTCAGCTCAAAATCTCCTGAAACTGATAAGCAACTTCAGCAAAGTCTCAGGATATAAAATCAATGTGCAAAAATCACAAGCATTCCTATAAACCAATAACAGACTTAAAGAGAACCAAATCAAGAATGAACTGCCATTCACAATTGCTACAAAGATAATAAAATACCTAGGAATACAACTAAAAGGATGTAAAGGTCCTCTTCAAGGAGAACTACAAACCACTGATCAAAGAAATAAGAGAGGATACAAACAGATGGAAAAATATTCCATGCTTATGATTAGGAAGAATCAATATTGTAAAAATGGCCATACTGCCCAAAGTAATTTAGATTCAATGCTATCCTCATCAAGCTACCAATGACCTTCTTCACAGGTCATGATCATGATACCATCTCATGCCAGTTAGAATGGCGATCATTAAAAAATCTGGAGACAACAGATGCTGGAGAGGATGTGGAGAAAAAGGAACACTTTTACACTGTTGGTGGGAGTGTAAATTAATTCAACCATTGTGGAAGACAGTGTGGCGATTCCTCAAGGCCTTAGAAATAGAAATTCCATTTGACCCAGCAATCCCATTACTGGGTATATATCCAAAAGACTATAAATCCTTCTACTATAAGGACACATTTACACGAATGTTCATTGCAGCACTGTTTACAATAGCAAAGACCTGGAATCAACCAAAATGCCCATTGATAATAGACTGGATTGGAAAAATGTGGCACATATACACCATGGAATATTATGCAGCAATCAGAAATGATGAGTTTGTGTCGTTTGTAGGGACATGGATGAATCTGGAGAACATCATCCTCAGCAAACTGACACAAGAACAGAAAATGAAACACCGCATATTCTCACTCATAGGTGGGTGATGAAAAATGAGAACACATGGACATAGAAAGGGGAGTACTAAACACTGGGGTCTATTGGGGGGAAAAGGGGAGGGCCAGTGGGAGGGGGAGGTGGGGAGGGATAGCCTGGGGAGAAATGCCAAATGTGGGTGAAGGGGAGAAGAAAAGCAAAGCACACTGCCATATGTGTACCTACGCAACTGTCTTGCATGCTCTGCTCATGTACCCCAAAACCTATAATCCAATAAAAAATTTAAAAAAAAAAAGAAATATGAATATTGCTAAACTCCTAGGAAGACTTATTACAGAAAAAGAAAAAAAAATACAAATCACTAACATCAAAGGGAAATGAGGGAACTTAACTATAGCTCTTACAAATACAAAAAATAAGAGAATATTGTGATATGAACTTAACCATAGCTCTTATAAATACAAAAATAAGACAACGTTGAGAATGAAGCAAATATATTTGGCAATTTGAAAAAATTGATATATTTCTCAAAAATTGAATTAATAAAAGTAGATCAAATAAGAAATATAAAATATAAGTTGTTCAATATTTATTAAAGGAATTGAATACTTTTTCAAAAACAAAAATAAGAGAATGTTGAGAATGAAGCAAATATATTTGGCAATTTGAAAAAATTGATATATTTCTCAAAAATTGAATTAATAAAAGTAGACCAAATAAGAAATATAAAATATAAATGGTTCAATATTTATTAAAGGAATTGAATACTTTTTCAAAAACCTGTTCACAGAGAAAAATCTAAGGTCCAGAAACTTTAACAATGAATTCTTACAAACACTTAAGAAAGAATAACTCAATCTTGAAAAAAAATAAATAAATAAAAACTCTTCCAGTGAATTCAGGAGGATAATCTTCATTTACAACCCCAAAATCCATAAAATGTCATTATAAGAAAAAACATTTGCATTATCTGCCAATAATTTTTTTTGAGATTATCTTATTTTTATTAGTCTAAGTAAGTGTATTTCCTATAAAAGATAACACATTTTAAAACTCTATGGCTCTTGTCAATCATGATATATTCACTCATTGTCAGTGTGTCAAGGAAGATATTCTTGAGCATGCTGCAGTCACAAGCAGTTACAAACTCTCAGCTGCTTAACAAATGAAGGGCGTGTCTCACTCAGGCTGTATGTGGGGCTAGCAGAGCTTCTACCTTCTGAAACACCACCAATCACAAAGTTTCCAGGATGGTGTGTTTCCAGGACAATGAGTTTCCAGGAAATTGACATAACAGACTGCCTTTATAGGTATGAGTCTACACAGGGAGATTATGTTCAGTTTTCAATACTTTAACGTCTTCTTTGCCTGAGTGTCTTTTCTTTTCTCTACTGGATGGTTCTACCCACCCTTCTCTACTTCAGTGTAAACCCACGCAGGAAGTCTTTTTGCTGCAGACCTTCCAGATCCTACAGATTGAGTAGAACAATCTACTCAAGCAAAAGAACAGTTTTGTTTTGTTTTTTTAACCAATGGCACCCTCCTTTAATTTATTGAATAGCCTATGTACTGCCATCTTAGGCAGTACATTATTTCCGGTTAAGGATAGGCTCATGTCCACAGAATTTACTAGGTCTAACAAATCTTCATCAGTTAAAAGCAGCGGGCCTAAAAGAACAGAAAAGACTGCTAAAAACTCAATCATGGTGCCAACCAAGAGACAAAACATTAAGAGGACAAGATTCTGGTTTACAGGATTTAAAATATACTTTGTATCAAACATCAACCTGTAGTGTTGTCTTTCTCCATATTCAGAACTCATAAGTCCAGCAACCAAGGAGTCGAAGTTCAAATAGCTCTTCTCATTATTTTGCCTAATCACACACTCACAATTTTTGCCACTTATCTCTATACCTTTAAGCTCTAATTGTTTAGAAGTCTTGGAACTCAAGAAAAGAATGATTCCACACTCTGATTCTATGAAATTAAAAGTTGAGACTGCCAACTAGTATTTTGGGCTACTCATGCCACTGAACCAAAGTAAAAGTTACTCTACAGACTGTGGCAACTTATCACAATTAACAAGTGGAAACTGGGTTGATGTTATATAGTGAGGCAGGTGTCAGTGGACTCTCTGAGGTTCATCTTAAGAATTTTATCTCCATATTAAGAGTTAATGAAAATCTAATTCAACCAAAAAAAAAAAAAAAGCAGAACCACGGAGGCTTCATATCCTTCAAAAATGAAGGTGTTGATTTTTCCATCATATAAAGAACCCTGAACAGCTGACACCCTGGTTGAGGGCAAAGGAAACGTAGATAGGACCATAAACATAAGAAGTTAGAAATATCACCTATGGTCATTGACCAGTTAACACATAAGGACTGTGGCAACTATGCATATTGACTTTTTTATCTAGAGTGCGTGTTAACTTTTTTCATCTTTCCTCTTCTCCCTCCTTTTTTTATTTTTGAAAACTCTTGCAAGAAATCAATAAAGAACAACATATGCAAGATGGCAGAATAGGATTTTCCATCACTCATCTCGTTACAGAAACAAAAATTTGAACAACTATCCACAAGCAAAACCTTATGGATAGTACCTTAACAAGAGCTAAATAATTCAGGCGAGAGATTACAGCACCTGGGTGTAGCACAGAAATAAAAAAAGATGCAGTGATGTTAGAAAGGACAGTTTTACATTCTTGTGTCACCCGCATCCCCCAAGTCCAGGCAGCATAGTGTAAGGAAAGATATCCCTCTCATGGGGAAAGGGAGTGAAGTGATCACCTAACTTTGCCATGGACCCCTGACCAAGCAGTCACCAACGGCCTGAGGTTCCAGGCCCACCCAACTGCCAATCCTGCCCCAGCAGCCCTAGGCTCCAGCTCATTTCTTGCAGACTTATAGTCCAGACATGCCCCAGGTTCCAAAATAGCTTGTAAACTCAAAATAATTGTCTTTAGAAAATTTAGTGAGCTACAAGAAAACATACATAACTAAGCAAATACCAGAAAACAATACACAAACAAAATCAAAAGTTCAACAAAAAGATAGAAACCATGAAAAAGAACTCAAAAAGAAATTCTCTAACTAAACACAATGACCAAACAGAAAAATTCCATGGAGAGCTCCAATAGCACACTAAATCAAGCAGAATAAAGAATTAGTGGGTATGAAGACAGGTCATTTGAAATTACCCAGTCAGAGTAACAAAAAGAAAGTAAAAAAAAACTTACAAGACATATGGAACATCATCAACTGAATCAATATATGCATTATGCACTTCCCAGGAGCAGAGAAAAAAGACAGAAAAGTTACTCAAAAATATAATGAGAGAAAACTTCCCAAATATGGTATAGAAAAGAAACATCTAGATCTGCAAGGCTAAGTGTTAATCAACAGATGAACGGAGAAAGAAAAGTGGCACATTTACACAATGCAATATTATTCAACATTTAAAGAAAGGAAATCCTGTCATTTCCAAAAATATGAATGAACCTAGATGACATTATGATAAGTGAAATAAGCAAGATACAGAAAGATAAATTCTGCATGATTTCATCTATATATGGAATAAAAGGAAATTGAACTCATAGAAGCAGAGAGTAGAATGGTGGCTTCCAGAGGCTGGAGAGCAGGTGAAGAAATGAAGAGATTTAGGCCAATGGGTACAAAGTTTCTGTTAGGAAGAATAGGTTCTGAAGATCTATGGTGTGATGACTGAAGTTAGTAATAATATGTAATATACTTAAAAATTGTTAAGATGTTAAATGTTATAACATTTGATGGAGAGCAAAAAAAAAAAAAGCAGAAGTTGAAATCCTAGTCTCTGATAAAATAGACTTTAAACCAACAAAGATCAAAAAAGAAAAAGAAGGGCATTACAAAGTGGTAAAGGAATCAAAGTGACAAGAAGAGCTAACGATTCTAAATATATATGGACTCGATAATAGAGCACCCAGATACATAAAGCAAGTTCTTAATGACCTACAAAGATGCTTAGACTCCCACAGAATAATATTAGGAGACTTTAACACAGACTCCCACAGAATAATATTAGGAGACTTTAACACTCCACTGTCAATATAACACAGATCGACAAGATAGAAGATTAACAAGAATATCCAGGACTTGAACTCAGATCTGAACTAAGCAAACCTAATAGACGTCTACAGAGCTGTCCACCCCAAATCCACAGAATATACATTCTTCTCAGCACCTCATCACACATACTTTAAAATTGACCACATAATTGGAAGTAAATCACTCCATGGCAAATGCAAAAGAATGCAAATCATAACAAACAGTCTCTCAGACAACAGTGCAATCAAATTATTACTTGGGATTGAGAAATTAACTCAGAACGGCACATCTTCATGGAACCGAAGACAAAAAACACATGATTATCTCAATAGATGTGGAGAAGGCCTTTGAAAAAATTCAACAGCCCTTTGTCCTAAAAATTCTCAATAAACTAGGTATCAATGAAATATATCTCAAAATAATAAAAGCTATTTACAACAAGCCCAGAACCAATATCATACTGAATGGGCAAAAATTGGAAGCATTCCCTTTGAAATCTGGCACTAGACAAGGATGCCCTTTCTCACCACTCCTATTCAACATAGTACTGGAATTTCTAGCCAGAACAAACACGCAAGAAAAAGAAATAAAGAGTATTCAATTAGGAAAGGAGGGAGTCAAATTGTCTCTATTTGCAGATGACATGATTGTATATTTAGAAGACCCCATTGCCTCAGCCCAAAATCTCCTGAAACAGATAAGCAACTTCAGCAAAGTCTCAGGATATAAAATCAATGTGCAAAAATCACAAGCATTCCTATACACCAACAACAGACTTAAGGAGAACCAAATCAAGAATGAATTGCCATTCACAATTGCTACAAAGAAAATAAAATATCTAGGAATACAACTAACAAAGAATGTAAGGGACCTCTTCAGGAAGAACTACAAATCACTGCTTAACGAAATAAGAGAGGACACAACAGATGGAGAAACATTCCATCCTCATGGTTAGGAAGAATCAATATTGTGAAAATGGCCATACTGCCCTAAATAATTTACAGATTCAATGCTATCCTCATCAAGCTACCAGTGACCTTCTTCACAGAACTGGGAAAAAACACCTTAAACTTCATATGGAACCAAAAGAGAGCACACATAGCCAAGTCAATTCTAAGCCAAAAGAACAAAGCTGGAGGCATCACACTACCTGACTTCAAACTATACTACAAAACTACAGTAATCAAAGCAGCATGGTATTGGAACCAAAACAGAGATATAGACCAGTGGAATAGAACAGAGGTCTTGGAGGCAATGCCACACATCTGCAACCAACTGATCTTTGACAAACCTCACAAAAACAAGCAATGGGGAAAGGATTCTCTGTTTAATAAATGGTGTTGGGAAAACTGGCTATCCCTAAGCAGAAAGCAGAAACTGGACCCCTTTCTGACACCTTACACTAAAATTAACTCCAGATGGATTAAAGACTTAAACATAAGACCTAACACCATAAAACCCTAGAAGAAAACCTAGGTAAAACCATTCAGGACATAGGCATAGGCAAGGACTTCATGACCAAAACACCAAAAGCATTGGTAACAAAAGCCAAAATAGACAAATGGGACCTAATCAAACTCCACAGCTTCTGCACAGCAAAGGAAACAGTCATTAGAGTGAGTTGGCAACCAACAGAATTGGAAAATATTTTTGCAATATACCCGTCTGACAATGGGCTAATATCCAGAATCTACAGGGAACTAAAACAGATTTACAAGAAAAAAAAACAAACCCATTCAAAAGTGGGCGAGGGATATGAACATACACTTTACAAAAGAAGACATACATGAGGCCAACACACATATGAAAAAATGCTCGTCACCACTGGTCATTAGAGAAATGCAAATCAAAACTACACTGAGATACCATCTCATGCCAGTTAGAATGGCAATCATGAAAAATGTGGAGACAGCAGATGCTGGAGAGGAAGTGGAGAAATAGGAACACTTTTACACTGTTGGTAGGAGTGTAAATTAGTTCAACCATTGTGGAAGACAGTGTGGTGATTCCTCAAGGACCTAGAAAGAGAAATTTCATTTGACCCAGCAATCCTATTACTTGATATATACAAAAAGGATTATAAATTATTCTATTATAATGACACATGCATGCAAATGTTCATTCCATATGAATTTATAAAGTCTTTTTCTAGTTCACTGAAGAATGTCATTGGTAGTTTCATAGAAATAGCACTGAATCAACAACTTGCTTTGGACAGTGCAGCCATTTTAACAATATTGATCCTTCCCATCCATGAGCATGGTATGTTTTTCCATTTGTTTGGGTCTTCTCTATTCTCTCATTTTTTTGAGCAGTGTTTTGTAATTCTCATTGTAGAGATCTTTCACCTGCCTGGTTAGCTGTACTTCTTGGTAATTTGTTTTGTGGCCTTTGTGAATGGGGTTCATTCATGATTTGGCTCTCAGTTTTATTACTGTTGTTCTATGGGAGTATTAATGACATTTGTAGATTCATGTTGTATTCTGAAATTTTTCTGAATTTTTCATCAGCTGAAGGAGTTTTTGGGCCAATACTATGGGATTTTCTAAATAGGATCACTTAGTCTGCAAACAAATATAGTTCGACTTCTTCTCTTCCTCTTTGGATGCATTTTATTTTTCTCTCCTGCCTGATGGCTCTGGCTAGGACTTCCAATACTATGTTGAATAAAAGTGGTGAGAGAAGGAATACTTGACTTGTGACACTTTTCAAAAGGAATGCTTCCACCTTTTGCATATTCAGTATAAGGTTGGCTATAGATTTGTCCTAAATAGTTTTTATAATTTGAGGTATGTTCCTTCAACACCTAGTTTATTAAGAGTTTGTAACATGGAAGCATGTTAAATTTTATCAGAAGCCTTTCTGAATCTATTGAGATAATCATGTCGTTTTTGTCCTTAGTTCTGTTTATGCAATAAATCACATTATCAATTTGCATATGTTGACACAACTGTCAATCCTGCAAATAAAACCTACTTCATTGTGGTGGATTAGCTTTTAGATATGTTGCTGGATTCAGTTTTCAAGTATTTTATTGACGATGTTTGCATCAGTGTTCGCTAAAGATGTTGGCTTCAATTTTTTTTATTTTGGGTTTTGGTGGGTTGTTTTTTTGTTTTCTTTTTTTTTTTTTTTTAATGTGTTCCTGCAGGTTTTGACATCAAGATAATGCTTGTCTCACAGAATGACTTGGGAAGTAGTGCCTCCTCCCAAGTTTTTTGAATAGTTTCTGTAGGAATGATACCAGCTCTTTGTACATCTGGTAGAATTCAGCTATGAATCCATCAGGTTTTGGGCTTTTATTTTTTTATTGTTTGGTTGGTAGGCTATTTATTACTGATACAACTTCAGAACTCATTATTCGTCAGTTCAGAGAATCAATTTCTTCCTGGCTCAGTCTTTGGAGGGTGTATGTGTCCAGGAATTTATCCATCTCTTCTTGGTTTTGTAGTTTTCTGTGTACAGGTGTTTGTAGCAGTTTCTTATGGCTGTCTTTATTTCTGTGGGGTCTATATTAACATTCCTTTTGTCATTTCTAATTGTGTTAATTTGAGTCTTCTCTCTTTGCTTCATAAGTCTACTAGTGGGCTATGTGTTTTATTAATTTTTTTGAAAACCAACTTCTGGATTCGTTGATCTTTTGAATTTTTTTTGTGTCTTGATATCCTGCAGTTCAGCTCTGATTTTTGTTATTTCTCATCTTCTACTAGATTTGGGGTTGATTTATTCTTACTTCTCTAATTTTCCCAGTTGTGAAATTAGGTTGTAATTTGAGATCCTTGCAACTTTTTTTGAATTTTATTTTATTTGAAGTTCTGGGATACATTTGCTGAACATGCAGGTTTGCAACATAGATAAACATGTGCCACAGTAATTTACTAGCTACCCATTACCTAGGTATTAAGCCACACATGCACTGGCTGTTTTTCCTGATGCTCTCCTTCCCTTTGGGACCCAAACAGGCCCCAGTGTGTTTTGTTCCCCTCACTGAATTTGGTTTGCCAGTATTTTATTGAGGATTTTTTTCATAATGTTCATTGGGGATATTGGCCTGAAGTTTTCCTTTTATGCTTTATCTCTGCCAGGTTTTGGTATGAGGATGATGCTGGCCTCATAAAATGAGTTAGGGAGAAGTCCCTCCTTTTCAGTAGCTTGGAATAGTTTCAGAAGAAATGCTATCAGCTCCTCTTTGAATCCCTGGTAGAATTTTACTGTGAATCCATCTGATCCTGGGCTTTTTTTGGTTGGTAGGCTATTTACTACTGCCTCAATTTCAAAACTTGTTATTGGTCTATAAAAGGATTTTACTTCTTTTTGCTTTAGTATTGGGGTGGTGCATGTATCCAGAAATTTATCTATTTCTTCTAGATTTTCTAGTTTATTTGCAAAGAGCTATTTACAGTATTCTCTGATGGTTGTTCTATTTCTGTGGGGGTAAATGGTGATATCCCTTTAATCATTTTTTTATTGTGTCTACTTGATTCTTCTCTATTATGCTCACTACATTAACTTTGCCCACAAGTTAATGTAATCTCTTCATAGTTTCATTAATTTTTTCAAAACCCAGCTCCTGGATTCATCAATTTTGAAATATTTTTTGCATCTCCATCTCCTTCAGTTCCATTCTGATCTTAGTTATTTCTTGTCTTCTGCTAGCTTTTGGATTTGTTTGCTCTTGCTTCTCTAGTTCTTTTATTTGTAATATTAGGGTGTCCATTTGAGATCTTTCTTGCTTTCTGATGTGGGCATTTAATGCTATAAGTTTCCCTCTTAACACTGCTTTGGCTGCATTCCAGACATTCTGGTAGGTTTTCTCATTGTTCTAATTGATTTCAAAGAAGTTACTTCTTTCTGCCTTAATTTCAGTATTTACCTAGGAGTTATTCAGGAGCAGGTTGCTCCATTTCCATGTAGTTGCATGGTTTTGAGTGACTTTCTTAATCCTGAGTTCTACTTTGATTGCTCGGTGATCTGAGAGAATGCTTTTTAAGATTTCTGTTCTCTTGCATTTGCTGAAGAGTGTTTTGCTGCCAATTATGTCATCAATTTTAGAGTGTCATGTGGCACCTTAAAGAATGTATATTCTGCTGTTTTGGGGTGAAGAATTCTGTAGATATCTATCAGTTCAATTTGATCCAGAACTGAGTACAAGCCTTGACTATCCTTGTCTTGATGACCTGTCTAATGTTTACAGTGAGGTGTTACGGTCTTCCACTATTATTATGTGGTAGTCTAAGTCTCTTTATAGGGCTCTAAGAACTTGTTTATGAATCTTGGTGCTCCTTTATTCAGTGCATATATATTTAGAATAGTTAGTTCTTCTTATTGAATTGATCCCTTCACCATTATGTAATGCCATTTTTTTTCCCCTAATCTTTGTTGGTTTTAAAGTCTGAGACTAGGATTACAACCTCTGCTTTTTTCTGTTTTCCATTTGCTTGGTAAATCTTCTTTCATCCCCTTATTTTTAGCCTCAATGTGTCTTTTTGCATGAGATGTGTCTCTTGAATACAGCACTCCAATGGTTCTTGACTCCATCCAATTTGCCAGTCTGTGCTTTTAAAATAGGGCATTTAGCCCATTTAAATTTAAGGTTAATATCATGTTATTCAATTTGATCCTATCATCATGATGCTAGCTGGTTATTTTGTCAAGTTAATGCAGTTTCTTCATAGTTTCATTGATCTTTGTACTTCAATGTGTTTTTGCAGTGGCTGCTACCAGTTTTTCCTTTCCATATTTAGTGCTTCCTTCAGGAGCTCTTACAAGGCAAGACTGGTGGTGATGAATTCCTTCAGCATTTGCTTCTCTGAAAATGATTTTATTTCTCCTTCACTTAAGTTTAGTTTAGATGGATATGAAATTCTGGGTTGAAAATTCTTTTCTTTAAGAATGTTGAATATTGGCACCCACTCTCTTCTCACTTGCATTGTTTCTGCTGAGAGGTTCACTGTTGGTCTAATGGGCTTCCCTTGGTAAGTGACCTGGGCTTTATCTCTGCTGCTCTTAACATTTTGTTTTTCATTTCAATCTTGGAGAATCTGAGGATTACATGTTTTGGGGTTGATCTTCTCCTGAAGTATCTTACTGGGATTCTCTGGATTTCCTAAATTTGATTGTTGGCCTGTCTTGCTAAGTTGGGGAAATTCTCCTGAATGATATCCTGAAGTGTGAGGAACTTGGTTCCAGTCTCCATCTCTTTCAGGTATTCCAATCAGTCGTAGGTTCAGTCTTTTTTTTTCATAGTCCCAAGGCTCTTGAGGATTTTGTTTGTTACATTTCATTCTTTTTTCTATAATCTTGTCTGCCTGCCTTATTTCAGTGAGACAGTTTTCAAGTTCAGATATTGTTTATTCTGCTTGATTGATTCAGCTATTGATACTTGTGTTTGCATTATAAAGTACTCGTGTTGTGTTTTTCAGCTTCATCAGGTCATTTATTTTCCTCTCTGACCTGAGTATTCTAGCTAGAAGCTCCTCTTACCTTTTCTCATGGCTCTTAGCTTTTCTGCATTGGGATAGAACATGCTCCTTTACATCAGCAAAGTTTGTTAACCACCTGCTAAAGGCTACTTCTGTAATTCATCTATCTCATTCTCCATCCAGTTCTGTAGCCTTGCTGAAGAAGTGTTGTGATTATTTCGAGGAGAAGAGGCACTCTGGCCTTTGAGTTTTCAGTGATTTTTTGTTGTTGTTGCTGTTGCTGTCGATTTGTTCTCATCTTCCTGAGTTTGCCTACTTTCAATCTTTGAGGCTGCTGACCATTGGATGAAGTTTTTGTAGAAACTTTTTTTGTTGATGTTGTTGTTGCTTTGTTTGGTTTCCTTTCAATAGTCAGGTCCCTCTTCTGTAGGGCTGCTGTGGTTTACTGAGAGTTTACTTAAGGTTCTATTCATCTGGGTCCCTCCTGCACCTGGAGATGTCACCCTAAAGGGCTGGAGAACAGCAAAGATGGGTGCCTAATTTTTCCTCTGGGATGACCTTGAGGGACACCAACCTAATGCCCATAGAAACACTCTTGTATAGAGTGTCTGGTGACCCCTGTTGGGGGCTCTCACCCAATTGGGTGAGCACAGGAACCAAGACCTATTTTACAAACCATTTTGATTGTCCCTTGGTTGAGAAGATGTGCTGCAGTTGGGGCTAACCCATTCATCTGGGCTGCCAGATTCCTCAGAGCTAGCAGGAAAAAGACTTATTCTGCTAGTCCATAGAGACCATGGCCACCCCTTCTACTAGGAGTTCAGACCCAGGGAAATCAGAGTTCTGTCCCTAAGCCCCTGGCTGGAGTTGCTGGTGTTCCTGCAGGGAGGCCCAACCCAGTGAGCAGGTATTAGTCGGTCTGGCCGTGATCTGCCATAGCTGGTGTGTTGTGCTGTGAGGAATACCTCTTGGAACCAAGCCATCCAGTCTCCCCGGCACCAGCAGGAAAAAAACAGTGACCTGGAGCTACAGTGATGGCTGCTTCACTTCACCACTGAGAGTTCAGTGTCTCAAGCAGCTGGCAGCTACAGTGATAGCTGCCATCCCTCCCTGGGAAGCTCAGTTTTCTTAGGTAGCTGGCAGTTGTAGTGATGATGACCATCCCTCCCTTGGGGAGCTCAGTTGTCTTAGGCAGCCAGCAGCCTCATCGATAATGGCCACCCCTTCCCCCAGGAACTCGGTAGTCTTAGCCAGATTCCAGCCAATTGACTATTGAGAATCGGCACAGCTCTGTGGTTGGGACCTAAGGCCCTACTGGCATGGGCTCACCAGTGAAATCTTTTGATCTGTGGGTTGCACAGATCCATGGAAAAAGTACAGCTTCCCAGGCTAGGTAGCACACTCACTCACTGCCTCCCTTGGCTGGTGCTGGAGGTGCCCCTTGCACCATGTGGCTCTCAGGTGGGCTGACACACCACCCTGCTTTTTCTAGCTCTCCACTGGTCATGCCAACCACCTAGTCAGTCCTGATGATGAAACCCAGATACCTCAGTAGCCAGTGTAGAACGTGCTTCTCAGCAGGTTCTTCTCAGCAAAAACCTCTGACCACCACTGCTTCTAGTAAGCCATCTTGGCTCTGCCCCTCCTTTTAAACTTTTTGATGTGAAAATCTAGTACTACGAATTTTCCTCTTATCACTGCCTTAGCTGTATTCCAGAGTTCTGGTGTGTGGTTTCTTTGTTCTTAATACTTTTCAAAGAACTTCTTGATTTCCACCTTAATTTCTATTTACCTAAAAGTCAAACAGAAGTACGTTGTTAATTGCCATATAATTGCATAATTTTTAGTAATTTTTATAGTCTAGATATCTATTTTTATTGCTCTGTGGTCCAAGAGTGTGTTTGGTATAATTTCATTTCTCTCACACTTGTTGACGATTGTTTTGTGTTTAATGATGTGGTCAATTTTAGAGTATGTGCCATGTGGCAATGAGAAGAATATATATTCTGTTGTTTGGAGATGGAGAGTTCTGAAAAGGTCTATCAGATCCATTTGCTCCAACACTGAGTTTAGGTCTTGAATATTTTTGTTAATTTTATGACTCAATAATCTGTCTAATATTGTCAGTGGAGTGTTGAAGTCTTGTATGGGAATCTATGTCTCTTTTTAGGTCTCTAAGAATATGCTTTACAAATCTAGCTTCCCCTTGTTGGGTGCCTGTGTATTTAGAATAGTTTGGTCTTGTTGAATTGAACCCTTTACCATTCATTATGTAATGCCTTTCTTTATCATTTCTGATCTTTGTGGTTTCAAATCTGTCTTGTCTGAAATTAAAATTGCAACCGCTGCTTTTTTCCTGTTTTCCATTTGCTTGGTAGATTTTCCTCCATCCCTTTATTTTGAGCCTATGAGAGTCATTACATGTGAGATGGATCCGTTGAAAACAGCATATTATTGGGTCTTGGTTTTTTTATCTAGCTTGCCTTTCTGTGGCTTTTAAGTGAGACCTTTAGCCCATTTACATTCCAAGTTAGTATTGTTATGTGTGGAGTTGATATTGGCATTGTGTTATTAGATGGTTATTATGTTGGCTTGTTCAAATGGTTATCTTACAGTCACACTGGCCCTATGTGTTTAAGTGTGTTTTGTATTAATTGGTAGTGGTGCTTCCTTTCTATATATAGTGCTTCTTTCAAGATCTCTTGTAAGGCAGGGCTGGTGGTAATAAACTCCCTCAACATTTGCTTATCTGAAAAGTATCTTATTTCTCCTTCACTTAGGAATCTCAATTTAGCTAAACATAAAATTCTTGGTTGAAGATTTTTTTCCTTAAGAAAGTTGAATATAGGCCCCCAATCAATTGGCTTATAGGATTTCAGCTGAGAGGTCAGCTGTTAGCCTCATGGAGATCTCTTTGTAGGTAACCTGCCCTTTCTTGCTAGTTGCCCTTAAATTCTTTCCTTCATTTCGACCTTGGAAAATCTGTTAGCCTCATAGAGATCCCTTTGTAAGTAACCTGCTCTTTCTCTCTAGCTGCCTTTGAATTCTTTCTTTCATTTCAACCTTGGAAAATCTGAGGATTCTGTGTCTTTCTTGGGGATGATCTTCTTGTGTAGAATCTTGCAGAAGTTATCTGTATTTCCTGAATCTGACTGTTAGCCTCTCTAGCAAAATTGGGAAAATAGTCATAGATAATATTCTTAAATATGTTTTCTAAGTTGTTTTCTTTTTCTGCCTCCTTTTCAGGGATGCCAATGATTCACAGATTTAGCCTCCTTACATAAGCCCATACTTCTTGGAGGTTTTATTAATTCCTTTTTATTCTTTTTTTCCTCATTTTGACTGTCTTATTTCGGAGAACTAGTCTTCAAATTCTGAGATTCCTTCCTCAGCTTGGTTTATTCTGCAATTAATACTTGCAATTGCATTATACAATTATTTATTGTGTTATTCAGCTCTGCCACAGCTGGTTGGTTCATTTTTATAATAGCTATTTCATCCTTCAGCGGCTATATCACTTTATTGTGATTTTTAAATAAACCAATTTTAAAGCAGGATTTATATTAACATTATTATTCCCTACAGAGCCAAGTAGTGTGGCCAAACAGAAATGATGAATTTTATGTCATCAAACTCCTTCCTCTTGAAGAATATGTCATGCATGAGCTAAAATGACTTCTTTATTAATTTGTTTTCACTTTTCTTTACTTTGTCTAGGAAATACTCAGTTTATATTCTTCTTTGTCTTTATGTCACCCCACTTTTTTTCCATTTTTTATTTCGATGGAGCAGCTCCACATATGAAGATATAGAGATACTAAACTTTCTGAACTATGGCATGTAAGAAAGTTATTTTCTTGATTCATTTAATTAAAATTTTAGGTAGAGGGAGAACTCTATATCCAAAATTTTTTCCCCAGAGAAATTTAAGAAAATATTACTTCATCATGTTCTAGCCTTGAAATGTTACTAATGTTGCTAAGCAAATACCTGACATAAGTCATATTTCTCATCCCTTTGTAAGTTACCCAGTTACTTTACTCTGTGGAAGCTTCAAGGATATTTTCTTTAGTAAGAATCTTCTAAAAATGAAAAAAAAAAGTAAAAAGGACATACATATTTTTATATTTATCCTCTGGCATTTTGTTGAGCTACCCAGATTAATAACTTATGTTTTTATTCAGCTTGAAATAACTTTATGTTGTCTATATCAAACACTTAATTATTTTCTCTAATTTCTGCTTCTAGAATGCTTGGTAAACAGATGTTTGACTGTTCATCCTCCATTTTTCTTTCCTTTTATAATCAACTAATGCTTATGTCATAGTTTTTTTAAAAGAAAACATATTTATTTGGGGTCTTGTAAAAGAAATAAGTCTTCCACATGAAACCAGAAGTCAGGAAGGGAGCTATATTTTTTTATGTAAAAATACAACTTGGAAAATTAAACTATCATATCCTCCTTAAAGACTGCAGCATATCCATAACAAAATACCTGGGAGGTAAATTTTATTTATTTTTATTTAAAGTAAATAATAAAATTAATTCCATTACATCATATATTTGAGATATTATTTCAATTTTGTTTTGACAGCAATAATTTGGATTTTTTATTACATACATATTATATATGCACTAGTTTGAAGTGTATTGTCATTTGCAAAAGAGGTTCAAAAATCAAACTTTCTATGTGACTAAACTATTCTGCCTCTTGGATAACCAGAGTCCCATTGAATAATTTTAATTGCAAATGTTTAGTGCCAGAGGAGACAACACTAAAAAGAAGTCTTCAGATCTAAAGAGGAACAAAATGAAAAGAAAAAATGTAAATTAAGTCAAAAAATTGGGGAAGCAACTTGTCTTCCTTTAGAGCAGATGTGCACCACTTCTTCACTACAGACATAAAGTTTAACATATATATGTGCCTTCCTATGGATGTTCTCTGAAATTTTCATTGTTTTTTCCTACTACCTGTGATATAATGGAAACAACTTTGAATCCATTCAATAATTCCTGAGGATAAAAGCTTTATATTATTAATAAATTAATCAGGGCATACTTCAAAATAAATCCTGAGGTGTGCATAACAATAATTCACTTGAAAAATACAACCCAACTCTAAAATTCCTCAAGATGAAGAAATAATCCATTTTAAAAAGCACTTTTAGTTAACAATTACACAGAATCTACGACAAGTAAAGAAAATTTTTATATGATTTTAAATGGTCTTTTGAATTTATAAATACAAAAAAACTCAAAGAATAGAACCTGATTCTAATTTTGACTATATCTCAAATTCCACTAATGCCTCAGGAAAAAAAAAGTCCATTCCTGAATAGCTTTCACCAAATTAATCTAATTCCTATGATTTCCAAGACATTCACAGTTACATTAACTAGCACTTCATTTGTCATTCCCTTTAAATAGTTCATCCCAATCTTGTACCAGTTATGTCACAATCAAAAATATTATAAATCAACTGTTGCCATTATCTTACCTGGCAGAATTTTATTTCAGCAAGCTACACTATATGCTCTCATTGATTAGCTACATTTTAAATCTTGTTTAATAACCCTGTTTTGTAATTTGTTATTAACAATATCTTGCAAAGATGGTCCAATTTCTATAAAAATGTATTTTAATAACACCTTGCTCACACAAGTCTATACTGTAACATTTATCTTTGTTTGGGGTGCTATAACAAAATACCATAAACTGGGTAGCTTATAAACAGAAATTTATTTCTCACAGTTCTATAGGCTGGGAAGTCCAACATCAAGGCACAAGTAGACTCAGTATCTGCAGAGGACTTGCTTCCTCAAAGACAGTACCTTCTCTTGAGTCCTCATGGTAAAATGGGCCAACGAGCCCCTTTGGGCCTATTTTATAAGAGTACTAATCCCATTTATGAGGTCTCCACCCACATGACATAATAACCTCCCAGAAATTGCCACCTCCTAATACCATCACTGTGGGAGTTAGGGTTTCAACATATGAATTTTAAGGGGTACAAACATTTAGCCTATAGTAACATTACCATTGGGTCCAACTTTTTAACTCTAAATTTTACTTTGATATATTTGTAAATTCAATCTGAAACAATTAACTACTCATTTTTAAATTTAATCTGCTTTACTGTTTTCAATTTACTCAATATTAGGTATTTATTAAAAATAGAAATTCAGAAAAATTTATAGCCACATAACTTAACATACAGGTCAACAGGAGTAAAAATGAATCACTGAGGAGTCTTAGATGTCAAGATTAATTCACATTAAAAAGAGAAAAAAATTGCACTATGAGTAAAATGAGTGGAACCTACAGTAAATCTTTTACTCCATACACAACACAAGTTCAACTTTCATGTATGTCCTAAGAATGAATGTTCTCTGACCCTACAAAGGATGTTCCATGTGATAATCTCTCATATACTAATTCTGTACTTTGGCTTAGATTCAATAATTTTGTTGAACTTTAAAAATACAGAAGTATCGATCTAACCAAGGACATTACAGGAGGCTACCAGTTACCTCACTCAGGTCCTAATATAATTTTTATGTTATGCAGCCTCCTCCATGATTTCTACATAATGAAAATATTTGATGGTAGAAGTCTTCTTACCATATCTGATATCTTTGTAGTTCTTTCGGTTCTTGACAAGAAAGCAGCATATTTGTTAGTCAAGTTAGGTAATTCATCAGAAATTCCACCATACTGTGAATACCAAAAAGCATGTTGAAAGAAGGGGTTAAAAAGAGTACACAATTTATTTTTATCAATGCAAGAGGCACTATAAATAATAAGTTTGCAATGAAGATCATCAATATTGTCTAGCATTAAATAAAGACAAAGACACATTTATTTTTAAAATAAAATTTTTGAAATATGATACAGAAATAAATGTCAATGAGATATTAAAATGGAAAAAGTTGATTATATGAAACTCTAGGTAAGTATAATGGATCTGTACACATTACTTAAACAGATTAGCCATACTCTAATGTCAAATTCAAACATTAATTCTTGTTCTATTTCATAACTAGCAAGTTGCTATCTCAATAATATATTAGTAAAATATATTTAGCCAATTACATAGTATTATTTGTTAACAATTTATTATTAATAAAATATATTCACAATTAACAATTTAATTATGTGGCAATTATGGGTTAATATATTTTCTAAGTAAAATGACTCACTTACTGTCTTAAATATCATACTTCTTTGTATGCGTTGAAGATTTAAATTAATAGGCTAGAACAATCTAGTAATCTAATATTTTAATGAGCAATTAATCCTTGTGATACTCTAATTTGTCATACAATTTATTTGTATTCAGTTAATAAATGGAAAAAACAGCAGCAAATCTTCCATCTATGCAAAAAGTACAAGAATCTATTTTTCCTTTTTTTACATATTTCATTGCTTTTATTTCAGAATTTGAGATTCACAGTAAATATTTAAGAATTTGACACACAGTAGAGAATAGACATCTCTCTTTCTTTGTTCATTTTTTGGTAACATCTATTTAATAAAACATCCATTACCCACCTAATGTATTTATGACACAATCTGCCTCTCTACCCAAAATGCTGAGATTATTTTCCACATGAGATTATTCCAACCTAACTACTCAAAATAATATAGGTAGCTTCTGCCACTTTCAAAAATAGAACAATCACAGTCATGTCTTTTAAAAATGTGAAAGCCTTTGAATATAGAATATCTAAGCCAGCATTATTATTTTGTTTAGTTTTTAGATTATTTGAAGCTGAAAAGCAACTTATTTGTATAATTTTTTATTTCAATAGCTTTTGGAGTACGAGTGGTTTCTCCTTACATGGATGAATAGTATAGAGGTGAACTCTAAGATTTTAGTGTACCCATCACCTGAGTAGTGTACACTGTACTCAAATAAGTGGGTTTTTAGCCCTACTCACACCCTCCGCTTTCTGAGTCTCCAAAGTCCATTATGTCACTCTGTGTGCCTTTGCACACCCATGGCTTAGCTCTCACTTATCAGTGAAAACGTAGAGTATTTGGTTTTCCATTCCTGAGTTACTTCAGTTAGAATAATGGCCTCCCACTCCATCCAAGTTGCTGCAAAAAGACATTATTTTATCTTTTTTATGGATGAGTAGTATTACTCAGTAGTAATATTACTGCATAGTATATTACCTGGTGTGTATAGACCACATTTTCTTTATCCACTCATTTGTCAACGGGCACTAAGATTGGTTCCATATCTTTGCAATTGTAAATTTGGCTGCAATAAACATACACATGCGTGTGTCTTTTTAATATACTGACTTCTTTTCCATTGAGTAGATACCCAGTAGAGGGATTGCTGGATCATATTGTACATCTATTTTTAGTTATCTAAGAAATCTCCATACTGTTTTTCATAGAGATTGTACTAACTTACATTCCCACCACCAACGTATAAGCATTCCCTTTTTATGACCCCAACATATATTGCTTTTTGTTTTTGTTTTTTACTTTTTAACAATGGCCATTCTTCAATGGGTACAGTGGCTGACACCTGTAATCCCACCACTTGGGGAAACCAAGTTAGGCAGTTCACTTGAGCTGAGTTCAAGATCAGCCTGAGCAGCATGGTGAAACCCAATCTCTACAAAAAATACAAAAAGTAGCTGAGTGTGGTGGCATATGCCTATATTCCCTGCTACTGGAGAGACTGAGGTAGGAGAATCACTTGAGCCTCGGAGATTAAGGCTGCAGTGAGCCACAGTCATATTAATGCACTCCAGCATAGGTGAGAGAGTGAGACCCTGTCTCAAAAAATAATAATGCTAACAATGGCCATTCTTGCAGGAGTCAGATGGTATCTCATTGTGGTTTTCATTTGCATTTTCCTGATGACTAGCGATGCTGAATATTTTTTCATATGTTTGTTGGCCATTTGTATATCTTCTTTTAATAAATATCTATTCATGTCAGTTGCCCACTTTTTCACAAAAGTATTTGTTTTTTTTCTTGCTGATTTGTTTGAGTTCCTTGTAGATTCTGGATATTAGTCCTCTGCTATTCCAACAGTGGCCCTAGTAGGGTCAGAGAAATTCACTGGCCACTGGGATAATGTTTGATGGAGGAGGATATTTGTCTCTGATGTATAAATGAGTTTGTACAGGCAGTCAGAAGTAGTAGGAGGCAGTAAGCCCCATCCAACTCCCATGCACTTGGAAAAGCAAGTCTCACACCTGCTGGCAGCAGCTATCTATGTTCTAAGTACCTAATACTCAGAACTCAAAATGCCCCAGGCCATAGCCTTCCCCACAGATACTGCAACCAGCTTTCAGGCCATGCTCCTCCCAGTCTGCCTGTAAAGCCACAGTGTACAGCTCCTGCACTTGTGGCTGCATCACACTTCCCATCTGTTCCTTGGTTCTGGCCAAAGAAACTAATCCTCCCTGGATATTATATCATAAATTTAAACTGGGAGCTTCTCTCAACCTGCAACCACTGCCTGAGTTAGCTAGCAGACTTATGCGAGATCCCCTATGACACAGAATCAGGAATGGCTTCCCTTGGTTTGCACTGGAGACTGAAATTGCCTGCAAGGCTCTTCCCACACTGCTAATACTTTTATATTCCACATTGCTCCTTAAATCAGTTCTAGCATCGGGTAGTTACAGCAATCCCCCAGCGTGGATTGCCAGGTTCCCCAGTGTGGGTATATATCCTGAAGGCATTCTCTCTGCCTTTCACACTCCGAGGACTTAGTTTTTCACATGGCTCACTGTGTGGGCTGCAGCTTGCCACTTCTTTCAAAGGGTGTGTGATTTCTTTCAGTTTTCCTGTTAAGTTCCTGCATTGCTTTTCAGAAAAAAAGTTCACAGTGAGAATTGCCATAAACAATTTTGTCTTTCCAAATAGAATAGACATGTTAATTAGTACTTGCCTCCAATCTGCCATCTTGGAAAAAAGGAAATTACAATAATTTGATTACTGTCATATATACAGTACTAAAAACTATTACATAAAAAAGCTCCAAAACATTTTGCAGTTTTTAGTGCTTAGGGGGTAAAAGTTAGCAACTTTGAATGACATTACCAAGAAATTAATTGTTCATTAGATGGCTTTCACTCCTGAGGAAATGGGTAGTTCACAAAAGACCACATTTCAACACAATTAATTAAAAATAAATTCAGGTAAAATGTAACAAAATCCTGTTTTTAAAGACATTATTGAGTTGTATAAGTAGCATAGACCAAAAGGCTAAAATTCTGACAAAAGTAGAACCTCTGAGAGGTGAGCTACTGGTCTGCAGGTATATTCTCCCTCAGCGCATTTTCTGATAAAGGCAACAGAGTAAACATTTGAGATTTGGCCTGGAGAAATACTACTAAGGAACTGTGTCTTATTGGGCCAGAATGACAAAACTGCAAATTTTAGGAGCCTTAAAACACATGGCCTATTTCTTGATCAAGATATTTGTAAGAAATAAAGGCAGTGTGAGGCTAAAAATATAAGCAAACAAATTGAAATACAGAGATATCAAAAAGTAAAGTTAAGAACCTGATAGAAAGAAGGGCCCTCAAAAACATCAGGCTCATATCTGATACCCCCATAATACTACACTTAAGAAAATAAAACAACCAAGAGGTAAATTAAGTAATAACAAAAGGTAATTAGCACAGTTCATAATTGGATTAAGGTGATTTTATCTCACCTATATCTGTCTTGCAGAAGAAAGTATGAAACCTCCCTAGTAGAAAAATAACATCATTTGAAATCTTTACAATATTTTATACACAGTATCTGGTATGCTATTAAAAATTATGAAGCATGCCAAAAACCGAATGCATGATCAAAAATCAAGAGGAAAAAAAAACATAAAATAACAGACTAATGGGTGATCCAGACATTAGAGTTTGCAGACAAAAATTTTTTTTAAATATGATTAGGCCAGGTGCAGTGGATAATGCCTGTAATCATGCCACTTTGGGAGGGCAATGCAGGCAGATCACCTACAGTCAGGAATTCAAGACCAGCCTGACCAAAATGGAGAAACCCGATCTCTACTAAAAATACAAAATTAGTTGGGCATGGTGGCGCATGCCTGTAATCCCAGCTACTCAGGAGGCTGAGGCAGGAGAATCGCTTGAACCTGGGAGGTGGAGGTTACAGTGGGCTGAGATAGTGCCCTTGCACTCCATCCTGGGCAACAAAAGCAAAACTCCATCTCAACAAAATAAAATAAAATAAAACTATGATTAATGTGTTCAATAAACAGAAAAGAAATAGTTGAAGCCATAAAGAATTTGTCCTAAGAAATAAATTCTTTAAGAAAGAATTAAACAGGCATTCTAGAACTAAAAAATACAATATCTAAAATTAAGAAGTCAATGCATTGATATAACGGTAGTTGAAATAACAGTAGTGAATTAAATTATAACTCAGTAGAAAATATTTAAACTGTAGCATGAAAACAAAAAAGTTATAATACAGAAGAACTCTAAGAGTGTTCGAGGCATGGTGAATAGTTCTAACATATACATTCACTAGAGTCTCAGAAAGAACAGCAAGAAATTATATGACAAAATACATAAAAAGATAATAGCCAAGAATTATTTAAAACTGATAAAAGACATAAATCCAGAAATTCAAAGTTTCTGCAAACCCCAGGCAAATGTATTAAAAAGAAAAAAACACTTCAGATACATCAAAGGTTAAAAACCAAAGACAATTTCTCTCAAAGAAGAAACAATAAGCTGGGCTGCTTACTCCTTAATAAAAAAAAAAAGCGGAAAGTCTAAAATAAAAAAATATTATTAACATGCTGAAAATAATCACCAATCTAAAAATCTATACTCAAAAATAAATCATTCAAAAATAACAAAATACATTTCAGACAAACAAAAACTTTAATTTTCAGCACCAGACTTGGACCAGAAGAAATGCTAAAGGGAGTTTTTCAGGCAGAAGAAAAATGATTCCATTTTTTATAAAAATACAAGTGCAAAAAGGAATGAAGGACAATAGAAAAATAAATAAATGTAATCCACACAACAAATAATAGTATTCAAAAAACTTAAAATATGTGGATTTAAAATGTGTGACAATAATTAAATAAAATACAAGATAACAAAATGGAGTTAAAATGTTCTAATTAGTCTTATTGAGAAAGTGGCAAAGGTCATCCTTTTTATTGGATTGCAATAGGTGATTAAAAAAATAGTAAAACAAAACTAAAAAATGTAATAGAGGTTGACAAAATGAAATAAAATAAAATACTTCATTAATATTTTATTTGATTATAATATTTGATTAATCCAAGAAAGAATAAAATAAGGGAAAGTGGATAATGGAAATCATGGCAGATGGGAGGCAGAACTAGATTCCATCCCACTTGCATGGACAGAGCAGTGTATGGAGTCTCAGGTCATGAACTTTTGCTCCATACCTACTGTTCTCTCAGGAAAGCTGAGAGAACACGCAGACCCACTGAAGAAAGCAGATTGCTCCTGCAGGAACCGGGAGAAACCTCAAATTCTGTTCTGGTATCCATGGCTGAGAGACACACAGATGGTTCACATCACAGAACTCTATGCAGACAACCCACAGTACTAGCCAGGAGCCTAACAGACCAGCTGGGTGGCTCAATCCAGAAGAGGCATAACAATCACTACAACTTGGCTGGCAGAAAGACACATCTCTAGGCAAGTGGGGAGAATAATACATCAAGATCACACTCCGTGGGACAAAAGAATCTTGTTTCCCTTGAAAACAGCCTTAGTCCTACACCTTTCCTCTGACAGAGTCTACTCTAATGAGAAAGAACCAAAAACCAACTCTGTTAATATGACAAAACAAGGTTGATTAACATCCTCAAAAAAAATCACATTAGCTCACCAACAACGGATTTGAATCAGGAAAAAAATCCCTGATTTACCCGAAAAAAAATTCAGAGGGAAGTTAGTACGCTAATCAAAAAGGCATGAGAGAAAGGCAAAGCCCAATTTAAGGAAATCCAAAAATACCAATATAAGAAATAAGACCAGGTGCAGTGGGCTCATGCCCGTAATCCGCATTTTGGGAGGGTGAGGTGGGCATATTGCCAGAGTTCAGGAGTTTGTGATCAGCCTGCACAACATGGTGAAACCTAACTCTACTAAAAAAATACAAAAAAAAATAGATGGGCATGGCAGTGTGCACTTGTAGTCCCAGCTTCTCAGGAGACTGAGGCAAGAGAATTGCTTGATCCCAGGATGGGGAAGCTGCAGTGAGCCAAGACTGTGCCACTGCACTCCAGTCTAGGTAACAGAGCAAGACTCCATCTCAAAAAAAAAAAAAAAGAAGAAGAAACAAGGGGAGAAATATTCAATGAAATAAATAGTATAAATAAAAAACAATCAAAACTTCAGGAAACAATGGACACACTAATAGAAATGCAAAATGCTCTGGAAAGTCACAGCAATAGAATGGAACAAGCAAAAGGAACTTCAGTGCTTGAAGACAAAGTTTTTGAGTTAACCCAATCAAAGAAAGAAAAAAAATAAGTAAATATGAACAAAACCTATAAGAAGTCTGGAATTATGTTAAATGACCAAACCAAAGAATAATAGGGATTCCTGAGGGAAAAGAAATCTAGAAGTCTGGAAAACATACTTGGGGAAATAATTGAGGAAAACTTCACAAGCCTTGCTAGAAACCTAGACATCCAAATACAAGAAGCTCAAAAAACAACTGAGAAATTAATCTCAAAAGATCATTGCCTAGGGACACTGCCATCGAGTTATCTAAAGTTAACAAAAGGAAACAATCTTAAGAGCTGTGAGGCAGAAGCACCAGGTAACCTGTAAGGGAAAACCTGTCAGATTAACAGCAGATTACTCAGCAGAAATCCTACAAGCAAGAAGAGACCGGGGCCCTATCTTCAGCCTCCTTAAACAAAACAATTATCAACCAAGAATTTTGTATCCAGTGAAACTGAGCTTCAGAAATGAAGAAAACATACAACCTTCTTCAGACAAACAAATGCTAAGAGAATTTGCCACCACCAGGCAAGTACTAAAATAACTGCTAAAAGGAGCCCTAAATCCTAAAACAACTTCCAGAAACACATCAAAACAGAACCTCTTTAAACCATGAATCTCACAGGACCTGAAAAACAAAAATACAATTAAAAACAAAAAGCAATCACCAGGTGCAGTAGCTCACACCTGTAATCCCAGCAATTTGGGAGGCTGAGGGAAACAGATCACTTAAGGTCAGGAGTTCGACACCAGCCTGGCCAATCTGGCAAAACCCTGTTTCTACTAGAAATACAAAAATTAGCAGGGCGTGGTGGTGTGTGCCCATAATTCCAGCTTCTTGAAAGGTTGAGGCATGAGAATTGCTTGAACCTAGAAGGCAGAGGTTGCAGGGAACTGAGATTGTGCCACTGCACTCCAGCCTGGGCAACAGAGTGAGGCTGTGTCTCAAAAAAGAAGAAAAAAAGAAAAGAAAGAGGAGAAGAGAGGAGAAAGGAATGAACAGACCAAGGTATATAGGCAACAAATAGCACGATGAATGGAATAGTACATCACATCTCAATACTAACATTGAATGTACACTGCCTAAATGTTCTACTTAAAAAAATACAGAATTGCAGAAGGAATAAGAATTTACCAGCCAACTATCTGCTTCCTTCAAAAGACTCACCTAACATATAAAAAATCATACAAACTTAAGGTAAAGTGGGGTTGGAAAAAAACATTCCATGCAAATGGACACCCAAAGCCAGTAAAAATAGCTCTTCTTATATCAGACAAAACAAACTTTAAAGCAACAGCAGTTTAAAAAGACAAAAAACAGGGCCGGGTGCGGTGGCTCACACCTGTAATCCCAGCACTTTAGAAAGCCGAGGCGGGTGGATCACGAGGTCAAGAGATCGAGACCATCCTGATCAACATGGTGAAACCCCATCTCTACTAAAAATACAAAAAATTAGCTGGGCACAGTGGCACATGCCTGTAATTCCAGCTACGCAGGAGGCTGAGGCAGGAGAATTGCCTGAACCCAGGAGGCAGAGGTTGTGGTGAGCCGAGATCGCTCCATTGGACTCCAGCCTGGGTAACAAGAGCGAAGCTCTGTCTCAAAAAAAATAAAAAAAGACAAAAAACATATAGAACAATAAAAGGCCTTGTCCAACAGAAAAACATCACATTCCTAAACATACATGCATCTAACACTACTAGACCTAAGAAATGAGATAGCAACACAATAATAGTGGGGACTTCGATACTTCACTGACAGCACTAGACAGGTCATCAAGACAGAGTCAACAAAGAGCCTATCAACACTTTGGGATACAGCAAAGGCAGTGCTAAGAGGAAAATTCATACCCCTATATGCCTACATCAAAAAGTCTAAAAGAACACAAAGAGATAATCTAAGGTCACACCCCAAAGAACTAGAGAAACAAAAACCAAACCCAAACCCAGCAAAACAAAGGAAATAACCAAGATCAGAACAGAACTAAATGAAATTGAAACAAAACAACACAAAGGATAAATAACAAAAAGCAAAAGGATAAATAAAATTGACAGACCATTAGAAAGATTAACCAAGAAAAGTAGAGAGAAAATCCAAATAAGCTCAATTAGAAACAAAACAAGAGATATTACAACTGACAATACAAAAATACAAATAATCATTCAAGGCCACTATGAACACCTTTACACACAAAAACTAGAAAACCTAGAGGAGATAGATAAATTCCTGGAAAGATAAAACCAACCTACTTAAATCAGAAAGAATCAGATACCCTGAATAAAACCAATAACAAACAGCAATATTGAAATGCTAATAAAAAAATTACCAACAAAAAATAGTTCAGAACCAGAAGGATTCATAGCTGAATTCTACCAGACATTCAAGAAGAAATGGACCAATCCCTTTGACACTATTCCAAAAGATAAAGAGGGAAACATCTCTAAATCATTCTATAAAGCCTGTATCACCCTAATACCAAAACAAGGAAAGAATATAATGAAAAAAGAAAACTATAGATTGATATCCCTGATGAACATAGATGCAAAAATCCTTAACAAAATACTAGGAAACTGAATCCAATGACACATCAAAAAGATAATCTAAGATAATCTACCATGATCTAGTGGGTTTCACATCAGGGATGCAAGAATGGTTTAACATACACAAGTCAATAAATGTGATACATCACATAAACAGAATTAAAAACAAAAATCCCATGATTATCTCAATAGAGACAGAAAAAGCATTTGACAAAATCCAGCATCACTTTATTATTAAAACTCTCAGCAAAATCAGCATACAAGGGACATACCTCAATGTGATAAAATCCATCTATGACAAACCACAACCAAAATAATACAGAATGGGGAAAAGTTGAAAGCATTATCTCTGAGAACTGGAAGAAGACAAAGATGCCTACTCTCACCACTTCTATTCAACATAGTACTGGGAGTACTAGCCAGAGCAATCAGATAAGAGAAAGAAATAAAGGGCATGCAAATTGGTAAAGAGAAAGTAAAACTGTCACTGTTTGCTGATTATATAACTTTATACGTAGAAAACCATAAACACGCCTCCAAAAATCTCCTAGAACTGATAAAAGACTTCAGCAAAATTTCCAGATACAAAATTAATGTACACCAATCAGTAGCTCTCCTATACACCAACAATGACAAGCTGAGAATCAAATCAAGAACTCAACCCCTTTACAACAGCTGCAAGAAAAATGAAATACTTAGGAATATACCTAACTAAGGCGGTGAAAGACCTCTACAAGGAAAACTGCAAAACACTGCTGAAAGAAATCACAGACAACAAAAAAACCAATGGAAATGCATCCCATACTCGTGGATGAGTACAATCAATATTGTGAAAACTACCATACTGCCAAAAGCAATCTACACATTCAATGCAATTACAATATAATAACATCATCGCTCTCAAAGAACTAAAAAGAAAGTCCTAAAATTTATATAGAATCAAAGAAGAGCCCACATGCCCAAAGCAAGACCAAGCAAAAAGAACAAATCTGGAGGCAGCACATTACCTGAATTCAAACTACATTATAAGGCCGTAGTCACCAAAACAGCATGATACTGGTATAAACATAGACACATAGACCAATGGAATAAAATGGAGAATCCAGAAATAAACCCAAATACTTACAGTCAATTGAACTTCAACAAAGCAAACAAAAACATAAAGTAGAAAAAAAAAACCCATTCAACAAACAGTGCTGGGATAATTGGGAAGCCACATGTAGGAGAATAAAAGTGGATCCTCATCTCTCACCTTATACAAAAATCAACTCAATTTGGGTCAACGACTTAAATCTAAGATATGAAACTATAAAAATTCTAGAAGATAACATCTGTAAAACACTTCTAGACATTGGCTTAGGCATCTATTTCATGACCAAAAACCCAACAGAAATGCAAATGCAAAAAAAACCAAAGATAAATAACTGGTACTTAATTAAACTTAAGAACTTTTGCAAGGCAAAGAGACAGTCAGCAGAGTAAACAAACAAACCCACAGAGTGGGAGAAAATCTTCACAATCTACACATCTAATGAAGGATTAATATCTAGAATCTACAACAAACTCAAACAAATTAGCCAAAAAGCAAATGATCCCATCAAAAAGTGGGCTCAGGACATGAATATACGATTCTCAAATGAAGATACACAAATTACCAATGAACATATGAAAAATGCTGAACTTCACAATGCAATACCACCTTACTCTTGCAAGAATGGCCATAATAAAAAAAAATCAAAAAATAATAGATCTTGGCATGTAAGCAGTGAACAGAGAACACTTCTACACTGCTGGTTGGAATGTAAACTAGTATAACCCTATGAAAAAACATGTGTGGAGATTCCTTTAAAAACTTAAAGTAGAACTACCATTTAATCTAGCAATCCCACTACTGGTTATCTACCCAGAGGAAAAGAAGTCATTATACAAAAAAGATACTTAGACACACATGTTTATAACAGCACAATTCACAACTGCAAAAATGTGGAACCAACCCAAATGCCCATCATCCAATGAGTGCATAAAGAAACTGTGGGGTGGGCTGGGCGCGGTGGCTCAAGCCTGTAATCACAGCACTTTGGGAGGCCGAGGCGGGTGGATCACGAGGTCAACAGATCGAGACCATCCTGGTCAACATGGTGAAAACCCATCTCTACTAAATATACAAAAAATGAGCTCGGTATGGTGGCACGTGCCTGTAATCCTAGCTACTCAGGAGGCTGAGGCAGGAGAATTGCCTGGACTCAGGAGGCAGAGGTTGCGGTGAGCCGAGATCGCACCATTGCACTCCAGCCTGGGTAACAAGAGTGAAACTCCATCTCAAAAAAAAAAAAAAGGAAAGAAACTGTATGGTGTGTCTGTGTGTATTCAACAGTGGAATGTTGTATGTGTGTGTGTGTGTATGTGTATATATATATATGTGTGTGTGTGTCTGTGTGTATACATATATATGTATACATATACACACATATATGTATATATCTGTGTGTATATATACACACACAATACATACACATATATATATATACACACACAATGGAATATTGTGTATATATATATATACACACAATGGAATATATACATATATATGTGCACACACAAAATGGAATACTACTCAGCTATAAAAAGAAATGAATTAATTGCATTCACCAAACTCTGGATGAGATTGGAGACAATTATTCTTAGTGAAGTAACTCAGGAATGGAAACCAAACATCTCATGCTCACACTCATATGTGGGACTAAGCTATGAGGAAGCAAAGGCATAAGAATGACACAGTGGATTTTGAGAACTCAGGGGGAATGTGTGGAAGGGGGTGACAGATAAAAGACTACAAATATGGTGCTCAGATAATGGGTGCAACAAAATCTCACAAATCCCCAATAAAGAATTTATTCATGTAACCCAACATGACCTGTTCCCCAATAACTTATGGAAAGAAAGAAAAAATTAAGTGGCAAAACAAACAGACCAATACAATATATAAAATAGTGTAATGTAGGCAAACACAAACATGTTGATGACCAAATTAAACATAAATCAATTGATACTACAATTAAACGAAAGGTTTACCAGACTGATTTTTTTTAAATCAGACATGTGTAAGATCTATATTTCACTCTTGATTTTAGTTTGTCAAATATTCTATAAATTGAGTCTGAGTTATACCTATAGGTAGTTTTAGATTGTCAACAAGAATAAGAAATTAGTTACTGAGTTTATACTATGAGTCATAAGACATTCAAAGAATTTTTTGATTCACTTAGTATTTGCAATAACACTTTTAGGTGTGTACTATTGTGATCATCATTTTATTAAGCATAAAGAGTTAAAATAACTTGCACAAGATCAGTTGCAGAGCAAAAAAAGTATATTCAAGCACTCTGAGTCCAGAGATCATGCTAGTAATCACTGTGCTAGACTTCTCAATATCTACAGTGAAGAATAAATACCATAATTCTTTTTATCTAAATGATAGATTACTAAGAATAATGAACTGTTAGTACATTTTAAACAAAATAGAGCAGAAATATTCTAAAAACTACTAACATTAATGATGCATTTAAAATATACTTATATCAGCACTTAAAATAGTTAAGATAATAAATTTAATATTGTGTTTTTTTACCACAGTTAAAAATATACACTGGGTGCGGTGACTCACTATGTAACACCAATGCTTCAGAAGGTTGAGGCAGGTGATCAGTTGAGTCCAGGAGTTCAAGATCAGCCTGGGCAATAAAGTGAGACCTTATCTCTACAAAAAAAAAAAAAATTTAATGGCCAGGTGTGATGGCCTGTGCCTGTGGTCCTAGCCACACAGAAGGTTGAGGCAGGTGGATCACTTGAATCCAGAAGGGCAAGGGTGCAGTGAACCATAACCACACCACTGCACTCCAGCCTAGGCAACAGAGTGAGACCCTCTTTCAAATATAGATATATTTGAAACACATACACACACATGGAGAGAGAGAGAGAGAGAGAGAGAGAGAGAGAGAGAGAGAGAGAGAGATAGACAGAGACAGACAGATGATAGGTAGATGGATGTATCAGACTAAATAAACAATATAAATTAAAACAAATATCAAAGGTTGATGACAGAAACTCAAAAACTGAAAGTCTAGAAATCTAGTAAGCTAAAAAATGACTTTAGAGTACATGTAGGTATGTTAAACTTGTTCTTACAATTGCAATTTAATAATGAACTTGTAAATTTAATGAAATATAAATTAAATTGACAAAAACTAGAGAGCCATTTTGAGGAGGCTGTCAGATGCACTACTGGGACCTATGGGAACAAAATATAACAAAATAAAAATGTCTATAAGTTAATAATATGCAAATAGGAAGGGCTATGATGGGTCTGAAATTTTGCCCTACTTCAACCTAGTAAGTTAACCTGCCACAGTTTCACAGAAAAATGCAAAACTTCTGAGTCAGCGACAAAGAACTTTATTACTCATGGCATAACAAACATGATGACAACAGCACATTTGCATCAGTCCTCCTTGCCCTAAAGTCCTACTGGGGACAAGGCTGATGGGGCAAAATAAATACGTGCACACAAAGTGGGCTTTGTTATGGGAGAAAAACTGTGAGCTCTGGGAACCTGAATCTTTTTATAAAGAGCACTAAGCACTCCCTCTGCTTAGGAGGGAGACATTGTATCTTTGAAGGCTATTTGCTATACAATCATCTGTAAAATGAGGTCCAAGCAAAGGTATGTAGAAACACAAACACACAGAGAATTGTCTCTTAATGATTAAAAAAGAGATTTAAAATAGATGTTTACATAGAAAATAAACTTCTTTGAGCACATATACATAGAAAACAACCCTCAGAAAAATAAGTTTAAACATTAAAAACCTGAGAAAAATTAATATCTAAATTATAAGAATTAATCCCACAAATATAAATTTTATGTATAATAAAACACATAAGAATTCATGTATCTGCAATTAAGGGCAACAGATTTCAATGTAGTTATGTAACAACTTTCACCTTTAAATTGTTGTGCATATATTTTCTGGCTTTTCTTTGTTCCTGCTATTGTTCTTAAAATCATACTATACATCTTAAAACTGTAATACACAAAATTCAGTTATTACTTTCACTGAACTGAAACATGAAACCCTACAGTTGTCACCTATTGGTCTTGATAGAATTCCGTACGTCACACAGAACTTTCTCCATGTTAGAAAGCTTTCCATTTTAAAACCAATGTCTAGTTTATTCTCTGTAAGTCTCTTCTGCTCTGTATTAAACGTCTCCACTTTTTTCAAATGTTCTTTGGGTGACATGATTGAAATTTGTGCACCTTCACCATTCTGATCACCTTCCCGTGAACACATCCTCAGAGCATATTTTTTCAAACACTATATTTTTTCATCTCTAAAAATTCAATTTGTGTCTTTATATTTCTGCCATTTCTCTATATTTAATATGTTCAATACTCCTACTTTCCTTAACATATGGAATATTGTTATAATGGTTGTTTGATATCTTTTTCTATTAATTATAACATGTAAATTCAAGAGAAACCAAAGAGCTTGATATTCAACATAAAGAATATTATTTTGGTATGAATGTATTACCTGATAATCAGCAGGCCCAGGGGTAACACAAGCATCTTTCTGAACCAAGAAGAAAGTCCGAGGAACAGAAGAACCAAATGCACATTTCTTCTGTTTTTTTGAGCAGATATTTCTAATATTGGCAATTATAGTATTGTTCAGGATATTATAAAACCCAGGACCTAAAATTATTTGAAAATACCATATATAAGAAAAAGCATGCTTTTATTTGCACCTTTTGAACTGAGTAATTTTTAATTAAGGGTTTTTTTTTAGAAAAAAATTACATATTGCTGGCATAAATGCAAAATGGCATAGTCACATTTTAAAATTTTGTTGAATTCTTATAAAGTGAACATATACTTCCTGATATAATTTGGCTGTGTCCCCACACAAATCTCATCTTGAATTGTAATTCCCACAATTCCCATGTGTCATGGGAAGAACCTAGCAGGAGGTAATTGAATCAAGAGGAAGGAATCTTGCTGTGCTATTATTGTGATAGTGAATAAATATCATGAAAGCTGATGGTCTTAAATCAAGGGGTTGTCTGCTGCCTGCCATGTCAGACATGACTTTCACCTTCTGCCATGACTGTGAGGCCTTCCCAATCATGTGGAACTATAAGACCATTCAACCTCTTTCTGTTGTAAATTGCCCAGTCTTAGATATGCCTGTATTAGTAGCATGAAAACAGACTAATATAGTAAACTGGTATCAGTAGAGTAGGGCACTTTTCTACATACCCAAAAATGTGGAAGCAACTTTGGAACTGGGTAACATGCAGGGGGTGGAACAGTTTACAAGGCTCAAAAGAAGACAGAAAAATGTAAGAAAGTTTGGAACTTCCTAGAGACTAGTTGAATGGCTTTGACCAAAATGTTGATAGCGATATGCACAATAAAGTCCAGACTGGGATGGCCTCAGATGGAGATAAGAAACTTGTTGGGAACAGAAGCAAAGGTGAATTTTGTTATGTTTTTGAAAATAGACTGGTGGCATTTTTCCCCTGCCTTAGAGATTTGTGAAACTTTGAACTTGAAAAACATGATTTAGGGTATCTGGTAGAAGAAATTTCTAAGCAGCAAAGCATTCAAGAGTTGACTTGGGTGCTGTTAGAGGCCTTCAGTTTTATAAGGGAAGCAGATCATCATAAAAGTTCACAAAATTTGCAGCCTGAAAACGTGATAGAAAAGAAAAAACCATTTTCTGAGGAGAAATTCAAAAATTTGCATAATTCATGAGGGACCCAATGTTAATCCCCAAGACAATGAAAAAAATGCCTCTAGGATATGTCAAATGTCTTCATGGCAGCCCCTCCCAATACAGGCCCAGAAGCCTAGGAGGAAAAAATGGTTTCATGGGCTAGGCCCAGGGTCCTGGCACCGTGTGCAGCCTAGGGACTTGGTACCCTGCATCCCAGCCACTCCAGACATTGCTGAAAGAAGCCAACATAGAGCTCAGGCCAGGGTTTCAGAGGGTGCAAGCCCCAAGCCTTGGCAGCTATGTATGGAAACACCCGGATGTTGAGGCAGAAGTTTGCTGCAGGAGTGGGGCCCTTATGGAGAACCTCTGCTAGGGCAGTGCAGAAGGGAAATATGCAGTCAGATCTGCCACACAGAGTCCCTATTAGGGTACCACCTAGTGGAGCTATGAAAGAGGGCCACTGTATTCCAGACCCCAGAATGGTAGATCCACTGACAGCTTGCACCATGTGCCTGGAAAAGCTACAGACAAAACACCAGGCCATGAAAGCAGCCAGTAAGGTGGTTGTATACTGCAAAGCCTCAGGGATGGAGCTTCCCAACACTGTGGGAACCTACCTCTTGCATCAGCATGACATGGATGTGAGATAAGGAATCAAAGGAAATTATTTTGGAGCTTTAAATTTTGACAGCCCCTCTGGATTTCTGACTTGCATGGGGCCTGTAGCCTCTTTGTTTCACTCTATTTCTCCCATTTGGAATGGCTGTGTTTACCCAACGCCTGTACCTCCATTGTATCTAGGAAGTAACTAATTTGCTTTTGATTTTACTGGCTCATAGGTGAAAGGGACTTGCCTTGTCTCAGATGATACTTTGAACTGTGGACTTCTGAGTTAATGCCAAAAGGAGTTAAGACTCTGGGAACTGTTGGGAAGTCATGATCGGTTTTGAAATGTGAGGACATGAGATTTGGGAGGGGCCTGGGGTGGAATGATATGATTAGGCTCTGTCCCCACTCAAATTTCATCTTTAATTGTAGCTCCCACAATTATTATTTGTTTGAGAGGAACCTGATGGGAGGCAATTGAATCAAGGGAGTGGGTATTTCTCATGTCGTTCTCATGATAGTGAATTACTCTCACAAGATCTGACGGTTTTAAAAACAGGAGTTTCCCCGCACAAGCTCTCTTCTCTTGTCTGCTGCCATGTGAGTTGTGCCTTTCACCTTCCGCCATGATTGTGAGGCCTTCCAAGCCACATGGAACTGTAAGTCCACTAAACCTCTTTCTTTTGTAAATTGCCCATTCTTAGGTATTTCTTTATCAGCAGCATGACAATGGATTAATACACTTGCCCTATGACCAGAAATTCTATTTCTATGTATTTTCCCACATGAAAAGAACCCAAGTGTTCATCACTTGATTAATAAGTAAACAAAATGTGCTACACCCAAACCATGGAATACTACTCAGCAATAAACAAATGAATCTCTGAAATATGATAAGTAAAAAAAGGCAGACTCTAAAGCTTGAATAATGTATAATTCCATTTATATGTAAATTTAGAAATGGTAAAATCATAGCAGCAGAAACAGTTGCCTAGGGCAAGAGTGGGAGTAGAGATAAACTGCAAAGGAACAGGAGAAAACTTAGGAATGATTAAAGTGCTCCAAAACATTACTGTAATTGTGATTGCCTGACTGCATATCTACCAAAACTCATCAAATTATATATTTAAATGAATAATTTTTATTATGTATAAGGCATACATAGAGAAGAAATAAATAAATAAATCTCAATACTAAAGTTTTCAAAGAACAATATAGCAGCATTAAGATAAATTTGACCAAAAAATTAATATATCCTATCATTAGACCTCCCTGCCACAAAAGTTATTTTAATTTTTGCTTTTTATTTTTCTGCGCATATTCAAAACCTGGAATCTTTTCCACAGTGGTAGTCTGAGTGAATTTAGGTTCATATATTTTTCATTCAAAATAATACAACTTTCTATGCTGTTGAAAAATTTTTAACAAGATAGTCATATACTTAAAACAACTATTTGAATGTGTTCTTTAAAAAATCAGTTCTAGTGAGCAGCAATATCCATTAGATGCAATATAATATACTTAAAGAACACTTAACTTCATTGTACTCATGTTATCTGCATTCTACTAAATTAGTCCTGCCTCTAAATACATATGAAACTTCACTTAAATCTCATTTGTTTTTCTGGGCTTCAAGTTCATCTGAAATAATAGGAATTGATTACATCAGTATCTGTTCAAGAAAATCTACAAGATAAGGAGTTTACAACTAAATGTAAATTTACTGTTTCACTAAGCATTTTGTAACTAGTCCTTCTGAATGAAGAGAGTATTGTGTTGATTTACGTTCTGGTACAATCTTTTTTCTCATCATAGGCAGGAAACAGTTGACAAAGGAGTGTCACTGGGTAGTACTAGAGTACATGTTACTTTGGTTTTTGCCAGATTTAAAAGTGACTAAATCTTCCTACAAAGAAATATCCTTCGTACTTCTGACACATATAAGATTTCTCTCAAAATGTAAACAAACTCTCCCTAATTTTACAAATATTCCAGTTCTAGTCTATTCCCTAAAAAATATACCAAAATTCTGTTGTGCCAACTCTCAGAAAACCTAAGTGCTGATATATACTATTCCTGCTGCCTTTCAACATTCTTCCAGTGGTGATGTTAAGGAAAAAGATAAACAGAAAGTATAATGAAAACTATTTGAGTCACCGTTTAAGGTATATAAAAAACAAGCAACTATGTCAAATCTTTCTCCCTTCTGACTCAAGAGCATTACATAGCACTTTGCAGGTGAGCTTAAATACTGAATATAGCATCAGGGATAGAGACCTCATACATATACATATCAGGTACTACCTTGTTAAACTTCTGACTTAGAAAGCCATTCTGATCATATGGTTCACTCATATTAGAACTTTCTTGCATTTATCTGAATCATTAAGTGTAGAAATGCCCAGGAACCCCAGATCAGACCTGCTATGGGAGAGTTAACAGGTTTAGGAGTGCCTTATAACAGTAACTTGCAAACATTTTGGAGCTCCACATTAGGTGGTCAAATCTGCTCTATGACTATTTTACAAGTCCATTTCATTACTGTACTCTAATAATTATATGAAATCAAATTTCCATGAAGACCATCTTGCTAATCCTTAAAACATGTAAGATTCTAGATTATATTTTAGAGGTTATTCTTAATTTAACTTGCTCTTTATAAATAAACTAACTTTGAAGGATGTATAATATTTTATTTGTAATATACTAGACCATCAAATTGACAGTAAGACCTACTCTTAGAGCAACTGGGCCACTTCATAAGTTAATATTTAGAAATAATTTAGATTTCAGATTCATGATAAATAAATAAGTAACTCAAAATCAAAGCTGTTGGGACTTTAAATTATTTTGAGCCTTAAAGGAATGTGCTTATGCAACCTGAATCATATGATGGACAGCTGTAACCTTTGTCCTTCTGATTATAGATTAACCTTCTTTTAGCCACATTGTTTTCTAAAATACGTAGAAGACTAAAAAGTGCCAGAGAAGACCTCTTGCCTCTTCACTACTGATCTTCATTATAGCTTACCTTCCCTTTTACTTCTCTGACACAAAGATTCATGACTATCACATTGTCTAAGATGGAATATTAAATGCAGTCTTTCAAATTGGAAAAGGAAGACAGCTATAGCTAAACTGCTATAACTAATCAAATTGCTATAACTCATAAACCAGCCTTGTATGAAAAATGTTATAATCCTATTAAATTTCTTTATTTTCTGATTATAAAAGCAAGACTTTAACTTTTCACCTTTGGAGCACTGGCCCTATACCTTTGGAGTCTGTGTTACTTGAATAGCTATTCTCACCTTTGTACTTGAATAAACTTTCTTAAACTGGATTCTGATACTTCTGATTATTTCAAGTTTACAATGATAAACACTACTGAGTTTAGTCATACTTCAACATAGAGGCTCAGAGCTCCAAGACCAATTGTTTCAAGATGCCGAAGTCTATCTGTAAAGCATATGCCTTTGTCTAAGAAGTGCTAGAATGGCACTTCCACTCTAGGCAGTGGTCAAGAAAGCACCAGAACTAGTCATGACTGAAGGGAAGAAGAGCAAAACTTAATCTCTCCATGGAATTAATAGCAAAGAATTGTACCAAGTATATTACTATAACCAAACTCTAAAATTTGTGGCAGTGGTTTTGGAATCAGGCAATAGGTCAGAAACTAGAGCAACTGGAAGAGTTAGAATAAAGGCCTTGAGGAGACTGTTGGTGATGACTTGAAAGACAGTGAGTAAAATGTTATTAGAGGATGGAAAAGTGATAACTGGTTTTATTCAATGGCAGAAATTTTAGCAACACTAATGCTTGGGGTAATGAAGAAAATATCTAAAGAACGGCTGGATTCTAACTAAGGAAATTTACAGCAGAATGTCAAAGTGCCAACAGTTCCTTTTATACATGTGTGAGAAGGTATAGATAGAATGAAAAGAGTTTAAACTGTTCAGTTTTCTAGAATTACCATTTGACACAGCAATTCCATTACTGGGTATATACTCAAAGGAATATAAACTATTCTATTATAATGACACGGGCACACATATGCTCATTACAACACCATTCACAATAGTAAAGACATGGAATCAATTTAAATGCAAATCAGTGGTAGACTAGATAAAGGTGGTACATATATACCATGAAATACTATACAGCCATAAAAAAGAATGAGATCATGTCTTATACGGAAACATGGATGGAGCTACAGGCCATTATCCTCAGCAAACTAAAACAGAAACATACAGCCAAATACCACATGTTTGCACTTATAAGAGGGAACAAAATAATGAGAACATATGGATACATAGAAAAAGAAACTACAGACAATGGGGCCTACCAATGTTAGAGGGTGGGAGAAGAGACAGATTCAGGAAAAAAAACTAATGGGTACTAGGATTAATATCTGGTGATGAAATAATCTAAAAGAAACCCCCATGACACAAATTTACCTATATCGCAATCCTATACATGTACCCTTGAACTTAAAAGTTAAAAATAAATAAATAAGTGAAAAGTAATAAAGTGTTAACTTTTCAAGGAGAATATTTAGGAAATAAAAAGAAACTATAATTTCCTAGATTTGAAAATAAAACTGTTTTTCATCACCAATCTATACAGACAATAAACATCTCTCAAAGTAGTAAGTGGCCTCAAGGCAAAGATGAAAAGCAGCATTTAGCTGTAAGACCTTTTGTTTAATATTTAGAAATATGTATGGTAACCCTTCATAAAACCTTTCAAAAAGGGGCCTTAAGAATCTAAAGGTCTTGTCACATGCACATGTATGTTTACTGCAGCATGGTTAACAATAGCAGAGACTTGGAATCAACCCAAATGCCCATCAGTGATAGACTGAATAAAGAAAATGTGGCACATATATACCATGGAATACTATGCAGCCATAGAAAAGGATGAGTTCATGTCCTTTGCAGGGATATGGATGAAGCTGGAAAACATCATTCTCAGGAAACTAACAAAAGAACAGAAAACCAAACACTGCATGTTCTCACCCATAAGTGGGAGTTGAACAATAAGAACACATGGACACAGGGAGGGGAACATCACACACCCGGGACTGTTGGGGACTGGGGGGCAAGGGGAAGGAGAGTTTTAGGAGAAATACCTAATGTAGATGACAGGTTGATGGATGCAGCAAACCAAACCACCACAGCACATAACAAATCTGCATGGTCTGCACATGTACCCCAGAACTTAAAGCATAATAATTTTTAAAAATAGAGAAAAAAAAAGAATCTTAAAGTCTTATATCCCAGACGCTTTTCACTTAGACAATGGTGCCCTAAGAACTTAACGGTGTTAAAAACATAATAGCCTCAAAGGTAATACAAAATAGACAATGGTGATACAAAATACATAACAGCCTCAAAGGTTATAAAAAAAAAAAGTTTTTTCTAAGAAAATGTAAGTGTGGCTTTTGTCTAGTGTATTTGACTATAAATTAATATAATAAGTAACTCAAACAAAGTTTTTATAAGAATCATACCATCTTGGGATAAAAGGGACAATGAGAATAAATATGAAAAGAAGCTAATAGAAGCTGGCTGAGAAGTTCCAACTGCAAACACAGCCTATTTTGTAGAGAAAAAGGATGACTCAAAACAGAACTAAGAGCCCAAAGGCAGAACAAAGAAGCACAGAAAATCACTCCCCCTGGTGAGCTTTACTGGATCCCCATCAAGGAAATGCTAACTTGTGCACAGCTGAATTTCAGAATTGCTATGGCACTGTGACTGCTGTGGGCCTCCAGTTTTTCCTCTTCTTGAATAGGAGTGTCTACTCTGATTATCCTATCTCTCTCTCTCACTGTATGGTGGATGAACCAACCCTCTCTTTGGTTCACAGCTCTGCTTACAGAGAATGAGTTGTATCTTAAGAACAAAGCAGAGGAATCCTCATCTGCACCTATATCTAACTTAGATGACAAGATCTGGGGGCTGGGAATTCTGATTTATACTTGTAATCCCAATACTTTGAGAGCCGAGGTGGAAAGATCATTTGAGGTTAGGAGTTAAAGACCAGTCTGGGCCATGAAATGAGGAATCATCACCACAATTTTTTTTATTTAATTTTTATTAGTTATTTATTTAATTTTTTTTTGAGATGGAGTCTTGCTCTGTCACCAGGCTGGAGTGCAGTGGTACGATCTTGGCTCATTGCAATCTCCGCCTCCTGGGTTAAAGCGATTCCCCTTCCTCAGCCTGCCGAGTAGCTGGGATTACAGGCAAACACCACCATGCCCAGCTTTTTGTATTTTAGTAAAGACAGGATTTCACCATGGTGGCCAGGTTGGTCTTGATCTCCTGACCTCGTGATCTGCCTGCCTAAACCTCCCAAAGTATTGGCATTACAGGTGTGAGCGACTGCCCCGGTTAAAATTTTTTTAAATAGCCAGGCATTGTAGCATGCACATGTCATCCCAGCTACTCAGAAGGCTGAAGCAGGAGATACCTTGAGCCAAAAGTTGGAGGCTGCAGTGAACTATGATCATGCCACTGCACTCCAGCCTGAATGACAGAAATGAATGTCTCAAAAAAAAATTTTTTTAAGAGGTCCTGTGCTTTGAAATTATGACATAATTACATGAAACTTTTGGGTCTTGGGAAGGAGTAGGTGCATGTAGTTACATTGTAAATATTTTGTGGCCAAGGAATTGATCATAAAGTAGATTAAAACTGGCCATCAATTCTCTGCTACTCTTCTCACTGGGATAAAGTTTCATGTCCTTCCCATCAATATGTGCTACTCTGAGTGACTTAATTAACTAACGGAATGCAGAAGAAGTGATGTCCTGGGAGTCCTGTGGCTGGATCACAAAAAATTTTGCAGCATCTGGTCAGTCTCATGAAACCCTAGGCCACCATGTTAACCTCAGGCTGCCCTGAGGCACCCATGCTGGAGTATGTACACACTTTGAATAACAGACCCATCTGAGCCCTGCCTTCTAGCTATCCCACAAAATAATGAGATATAATAGAAAAACCTGTTGTTTTAAGTCACTAAGATTGTTACACAGCAATAGAGAGCCAGAACTGTATGTCAGCAATTTTAAATTTCATTTTGTTCTATATTCTTGGCTCTGAACATTAGAATATCCACTGACAATACCAGAATTTGTGATTGAACATCTCTGAAATAAAAAAAAATTTAACAAAAAACATCATAAGTTATATTACTCATAGTTACTACATAGTTGATATATTATGTTGTTTATCTGCCAAGAGAAAATCAGAAAATTTAACAAATTAAGAAAAACAATAGAAAATTACAATTAGGATGTGTAAAATGTTAAATTGAAATCTTACTAAAACTGTACATTATTTTGATTTATCTGTGTTTAACGTATAGTGAATGCTTTAAAAAAATATTGACTTAAAATAACACCACCAACCATAGGACAAAGAAGAAAACATACTCTCTGTATCCATCTTGTTAAGAACATTAAGTTACTTTATAAAGCCAAAGAGAAGACAGATATAGATTAATTGCTAACCTGGCATCTCCTCTGTCCTGATATCCTGTGTGAATCGAACAGCTCTTTGACCAAATGGAATATTTTTCAGTCCTGATGTTTTCTTCAAGGACTTGATAGCAGTTCGAGGTTCGTTATATGTGCCAGGAGCCGGGGTTATTGATTTCATAGGTAAAAATCTCTAGTGAAGAACAGGAAAATATGCCAATAAGCAACTATAATACATTTTGACACTTCATAAGTTAAAAGCTGCCTTTTGAGTAATATAACATCTGGAGTTAATTTATTTCTTAATGGAGTGAAGAAAATGTAGATGAATTAAGATCTTACACCCATCAAAACATAAAATATATAGCTCTTAATAAAGTCACCTATATACTAACATAGCAATGTACTATGTGCCTTACTAAGGCAGACAGACTTTTAGAAGAAAATAATCTCAACATGAGATTCTAGATGATACTGTAGGGATAATTATCATACTTAAAATATTCTGCCAGTTAATATAAATTTTAAAACTATATGATTAACAATTTATTTTATGTAATCAAATTTTATTCATTGAAAAGTTTCTCAACATGTATATTTGATTAACTCAACATATCATTAGATATCTCAAAAAAATCTTAGATTCAGTGGTTTATCAATTCAGTTTAACTTATAAACTTATTAACATGTATACATATAAAATGTTATATATCTATAACTCTGAACTCTTATAAGATAGAGTATTATATAATCTTTTTAACTTTTTATTTGAAAATAATTTCAAATTTACAGAGAAGATACATGAATAAAAATGATACAGAAAATATGTGTATAACCTTTATCCAGATTCATCTATTATCATGTTACCTCATTTTCCTTTTTTTCTTTGCCAACTCTATCTCTGTTTTGTCTGTTTGTCCTTCTCTTCCTCTCTCTCTTACTCTATACACACACATACACACACACACACACACACACACACACATATAATTTAAAAGTTACATATGTTATGGCTCTTTACCCATAAATACTTCAGTATGTGTTTACAGAACAATGCAGATATTTTCTTACATATCCACAGTACAGTTATCAACTTCAGTAAATGCATCAGTGATCCAATGCTTTCATGTAATCTAGGATTCATATTCCAAATTTGTCAGCTAATCTAACAAGGTCTCTATTGCATTTCTTCCCTTCAGTACATAATGTACTTTAGAGTCAGATATTGCTTTAGTCATCATGTCTCTTTCATCTCCTTTCCACAGCCTTCCTTTGTGTTTCATGATGTTTTTTTCTTTTTTTTTTTTTTTTTGAGACAGAGTTTTGCTCTTGTTGTCCAGGCTGGAGTACAGTGGCACAATCTTCGCTGACTGCAACTTCCACCTCCCAGGTTCAAGTGATTCTCCTGCCTCAGCCTCCCAAGTAGCTGGGATTACAGGCATGTACCACCACGCCCAGCTAATTTTGTATTTTTAGTAGAGATGGGGTTTTGCTACGTTAGCTAGGCTGGTTTCAAACTCCTGACCTCGGGTGATCCATCTGCTTCAGCCTCCCAAAGTGCTGGGATTACATGCAGGAGCCACCACGCCTGGTCTGTGTTTCATGATTTTAACATTTGGGGAAAAATACCCTTTTGTATAATAGAACCTTACTTACTTGATGTTTATCTGATATTTCCTCATAATTATATCCAGGTTATGCATTTCTGGACAGACTACTAGGTAGGTGGAGCGTGGCTCTCCCAGGATATCATATCTGGAGATATGATGTCTATCTGCTGGTCTTCACTGGTATTTTAATTTTGATCAAATTCAATACTGCCTCTATATTTATAGTAAGTACTTAGCATTCTACTGTAAGCAAGTGATCTTCCTTCAATTGTTTATTCCATTGTCAAGCTATCTACTTACCTATCTATAATTGATTCTTGAACAAATGGGTTTGAACAATATGAGATCTCTTATAATTTTCTTCAGTCTCTGCCACACCTGAGATAGCAAAACCAACCCTTCCTCTTCGTCCTCCTAGTGTATTGAATGTAATGACAAGAGCTTTATAGTAATTTACTTCCATTTAATAAATAGTAAATATATTTTCTCTTCCTCATTATTTTTAATAACATTTTCTTTTTTGAGCTTACTTTATTGTAAGTATATAGAACATAACACATATACAAAATATGTGTTACTTGACTATGTTATTGAAAGGCTTCTGGTCAACAATAGCCTAAATGAATGTAAGTTTGGGAGGAGTCAAAAATCATACGAAAATTTTTGAATGCATAGAGAGTTGGCATCCCTAATCTCTGCATTGTTCAGGAGTCAACTGTACTTAATTATTTATTTATTATCCATATTGACTCAAGAATGCCAACATTAATGATTTATAATTCATTATTGAACCAGTTGGGGGCCCTTCATGTTGTTTCCTATGTCCCTATTGTTGGGGTTCAGGGGTTCAGGGGAGCCCTCCGCTTCCCTGAGAGTATGTTTCTCCAGGTTCTTGGTCTATCACTCTGAGAGAGTGGACCACAGTGCAGTACACTCATGAAATAAATACCAGACCCCAAAAGTGTTACAGAAAAGTGATTTATTTAGGCAGAGAGAGAAAAAGAAAGAGAGATAGAAACAGCTAGCTCTCACACTGAATGAGAGAAAGAAAAGCTGCTCTCACACTGAGTGAGAAGGGTTCCCAGAGGAAGAAAACCAGAGAAGGAAAACTCCCCTCACACTGTGTGAGAGAATCCAGAAAGATGGAATCCAGGAGAGGAAAGACAGCTTCCACACTGAGTGGAAGAGGATCCCAGAGGGGAAAACCAGGAGGAGAAAGAGAGCTCCCACTATGTGGGAGGGAATTCCAAAGAGCTGGAAATCCAGTGTGGGTAAAGGAGCAGGGGAATTTATCCTGGGAGAAATTCCCACCTCCCCAAGTTCCTCTGGCCAATGAAAGGAGTTCCTTTAAACTTCCACTGGAGTGACTGACCCTTAGTTTCTTCCCACACCCGCAAAATTTACACATAAACCATTAAATCTCCCTGATGGAGAGAGATGGGAATGGGGCATCTTGCTGGAAGTTCTTGCCCTTAAAACTACGCCCCCTTGTGGACCCAGAAAGAGAACGCATTCCCTCACTATGATATGCTCTCATCATTTCATTTAGAACTTACTTTCTGACATAAGGTGTTACACTTTCCTCTTCCATCTATCCTACAATCAGTTACTTCTCTGAGGAATGCTTTTTCTTTCAGTAGGATAGAATTGGATACCAAGTTCTGGGCACTAGATGTGCCCTTTGCTACTGGGATATCTTTGCTTCTTGGTTCATTTAGCAGACAGAACTAGGACATACACATACACAGAGAATGAGAGAGAGAGACAGAAACAAATACATACATATATACCCATATACATAAACAGAGGAACATATTTACATTTACATGTGCACATATATATGCATATACTCATACATATAAATATACATTAAAAATAATGAGTTCACGGCCAGGTGTGGTGGCGGCTCATGCCTGTAATCCCAGCACTTTGGGAGGCTGAGGCAGGTGGATCACCTGAGGTTGGTGATCACTTGCAGATAATTAACATCATTGTCTTCTGATTTATAGTTGTTGTGTTTATATAGCCAAGTAATTATGTGTATGTTTTCCTATTTTCCCATCTTTATTGTGCAAAATTAGTGGGACATGGTGGTGCATGCCTATAATCTCAGCTACTTGGGAGGCTGAGGCAGGATAATCACTTAAACCTGGAAGGCAAAGGTTGTAGTGAGCTGAGATCTCGCCTTTGCACTCCAGCCTGGGCAACAAGAGCGAAACTCTATATCAAAAAACTAAAATAAAATAATAATAAAAATCACGAGTTCATATAAAAACCTTCAATTCAAATCTATCCCACAAGGTCCTCTTTCACCTCCTCCAATCCATATTTGTATGTACCTTCCTTAACAATGAAAACCATACCTCAGAATATCAATTTTTTTGCTCAAATTTGTAATATATCTAAGATAATTTTATAATTGCTTTACACATACCATCCCAATAAACCAACCTACTAAAAATCAATCAGAATTTGTTTCCAATTCTTTTTTTTTTTTTTCTGAGACAGAGTCTCATTCCATCCCACAGACTGGACTGCAGTGACACCATCTCAACTCACTAGAACCTCTGCCTCCTAGGCTCAGAAGATTCTGGTGCTTCAGCTTCCTGAGTAGCTGGAATTACAAGTGCGTGCCACGATGCACAGCTAATTTTTGTATCTTTAGTAGAGACTGTCTTTTGCCATGTTGGCCAGGCTTGTCTCAAACTGCTGACCTCAAGTAATCCACCCACCTCAGCCTCCCAAAGCTCTGGGATTACAGGCATGAGCCACCGCACCTGCCCTGTTTCCAATTCTTACATTCATGGCCCACTTACCCTCCAATCCCAGCCCCCACTGAAGACTAGTATAGTCAAATAGTATGGTTACCTGGATTATTCCTTCTTTTTTTCCCTTCAGTGTAATTAATGACATTCATTTAAAATAAAACTGCTTCTTTATTTACATTTGCTTTCAGTTTATTTTTTTTTAACTTTTCCCGTTCTTACTGATTTATTTTGAATATATAAACATTGAAATCTTGCCAAAAGATAAAATATGTATTTTTTGAAGTGTAGTCAAAGAAGTGTTACTCTCTCTGTTTGCCTTCTACCCCAAGGGATGCTGCGCCACTTGGGACAGAAAGGTCTCAATTTACAACATTTGCTGATTTACATGGTGTAAATATACCCACAGCAGTGGCTAATTTCACACTACCAACCTCATGTCAACCAGCCTGCAAAACTACTAGAAACTTAACAATTGGCTCTTGCAAGCCAGTACAAATAAACTGCAACATACAGTGCTTGCACTTGACCTCCTCACCATCACTTGTAGGTAATTAACATAATTGTTTTCTGGTTTATCTTCACAGTGTTTATATAGCCAAGTAGTTATGTGTATGTTTTCCTATTTTTCCATCTTTCTTATGCAAAAAAAATAGTACAACATGTTCTTTTGAGTTTTGTAAAGCAGGTAAATATTAACACTACCAAAATAAAAATTTATTACCGGAAGTACCAAAAAGGACTTTCAAATTTATTTTTCTAAATATTATCTTATTATTTTAGATGCTAAGTATAATACTTATGTAATGATAATTTTCAACCATGGCATTAGAATTACTTGAGGAATTAAAATATATATATATTGCTATTTAGACCCCATTCTGAACCAACTGAATCAATATCTGAAAGGAAGAGCAAAGGGTATGTTGTCACATGGGTATCAGAATGTATTTAAATTCCTCTGGTGTTTTAAATGTGCATCCAGGGTTAAGAGCCATTGTCATAAAGGAAATTTATGTATTTAAAATTAATAATTGAAGGTATCAGGCTATTCAATGCATTTAGATAAAATGCCAGGCAACTCCTAAATCAATAACTAAAATAAGCATCTCAGAAATGTATCTGCCTTTATTCCTACAAACCAGAAATTCTGTGTTCTAAATATACTTTGTTAATTGCATTATTTCTTTTTCTATCATAATCACTAATATATATCTATTCGTATTCAAATAAACATTAACACTACCCCTAGCAGGTTATCCTGTTTAATTTTAACTCCTCCTTATCTTTTACTGCAGAGCCATTATTCTTTTCTCCATTATCCCCTTAAGTCAAATTGATATCATATTCTTTTCTAGTAATAAAAATATATTTTAAAATGTGATTGGTGTCAAGTGATGTAAAGTTAGGTCTACAAATCAGAGTAAAAGAAATATTATAAAATCTGAGATTTTGTTTGTAAAAATAGTATTTTTAAAAAATCAAGGGCAAACATACATGCACATGAATGCCCAGGTGTGTGCACACATACACATATACACAGAGAAAATATCATCTCCTCCCCATATTCATCTCGTGTAGTACCTTAAGTATCATTAAGTTGCTCAATGCAAGAAATCTAGTATTCATTCTTGATTCCTCCCAGACTCTCATTACATCTATCCCATTAAAAAGTCATATTAATTTTATCTCCAAATATACCTGCAATCTATCTACTTGTCTCCAAGGAGGTATCTTTTAAGTACAATAAAATCAAAGTAGTCATCTATAGTCACCTGAAGGTTAATAATCTTCCCAAGTTAAATAAGATAATCAGAGCTGTACATACCATAGGTGGATAAATATCACAACCACTTTGGTCTCAAGACTGCCACATAATAAAGGTTGCTAGTATTATAATTGTCTTACCTTACAAATATGTTAGATACCTTCAAGTCCTCTTAGTATATTCCTGGGAGTATGTGAAATGGTTACTGCAAAATATATTCTATAACTGTTCTATCACTAATGAAGGTCACAGTCAAGCCTATATAGTTTACATGTTAACACTCCACACATTCATTGGCAAAGTATATTTTAAAATAGACTAAAGAAGATATTTATTATAAACTGAATTGAATATTAATATATACAAATTTGCTTAATAGAGAATGTTTAATAGATGTTTCTATTAAAATATTCATCTGTATATTTCTAACTTTATTTCACTTCATTTTACCCACGTTTTGGCAATATTTTTTCCCAGACCATGTCTACTTCCAATTTGCTTAAATACCACTTTTCTTCCTATAATCTTTAAACATCATTGAATGTGTTGCTGGCTTCACACTATGCCTATTAGACTTTATATATGAAAATGGCTAAAGACCATTACCTGGGATTGAGAAAGAAAAGCAGGGGATGCCTCACTTGCATTTTGTGTCATACTTTCTGTCTTCTGAAATTGACTTTTAATGTCATATTTTCCAGGTCCTGGTACTCCCTAAATCACAAAAAGAAATACATTTTTTATTAAGATAGGATCTATAGCACCTAAGGGAAGAGGTGGCTAAATATCTGAACCAAAGCCACATAGTTCTTAAGTCAATTCCTACATAATATTACCAAAGCACTTCATTAAAAGGCAAGATGGAACCAACTTAAGAACAGCAAAAGAAAAAGAAAGAAAGAAAAGAAAAAATTTCCTTAGCAAACAGCCCTTGAACCTGAAAACACACTACCTGAAACTTTGCTGCCCTCTACTGATAAAGCTCAGATTATCCAGCTCTTCACAGGATTAAATACTAAAATGAAAAAAGAAATATGACTTCTCTAGTTCTTCTATTTAAAAGTATACATCAAATAATTTAATTCCATTGATAAAGTACCTTGTATATTTAAAAAATTGGTAGATTCAAATCTTCTGCTTCATACATACTTAAACTATTTTTCTTTGAAAGAATTACTCCTTGATTTACTGACTAATTGGCTTATAAATTTGACGTATAATGAAGTTATATCATTATATCCTGTTATTGCTAGCTTTATAATACTTCCGAATCCAACCACTTCTCTCCACCTCCATAACTACCACTCTGATCAAAGCCATCACCATCTCTTACCTGAATTATTGTAAAAGTCCCCTAACTGTCCCATGCTTCCATCCTTATCCATCTTCAATCTACTGACACAGGAGCCAGTGAAAGAGTTGTTCCACAATCTGTCAGATTATATCACTCCCCTTCTCAAACCCACCCAATGGTTACCAATCTCAGAACACAAACCAAATCCGTAATATGGTCTGAAGTATATGTACACACACACACACACACACACACACACACACACACACATTACCTCTCTAACCTCATCTCCTACTACTCTCCCTCATTCACTTTGCTACATCTCTTCCTCAAACAGATCAGGTATATATCTGCTTCATGAGCCTTTGGCAGTCTCTCTGCTTCCAATGTTCTCTGCAGCTTATTCCGTCATTATAATCAGGTCACTACCCAATGTCACCTTCTCAACGAGTCATTGCCAGACCACCTAATCTAATATTTCATCACCACTTCCAAACAATTTATGTCCCCTTCTCTGCCTTTTTTAACCTTATCATTTATTACTATCCAAAATATGATTTTCTGCTATACTGTAAGCGCCAGAAAGACAGGGTCATTTTATTTCTCTGTTTTACTTACTGCCATATCTCTAGAGTATAGAAGAGTATCAGGAATACAGTAGGGTTCAGTTAATATTTGCAAGAAGAATGGATGGATGAATGAATTGAATCCTACATTTTCACTGACTACATTATGAATTTGATGATGGGTTCCTATTGAAAATAATGTGGCTCCAAATAAGTGTATTGGCCAATTCTAATTATTATTTTTTGTTTTTGTTTTTTGCTTTTTGAGATGAGATCTCACTCCATTACCCAGGCTAGAGTGCAGTGGTGTGATCCCACCTCACTGCAACCTCTGCCTCCCGTGCTCAAATAATCCTCCCACCCCAGCCTCCTGAGTAGCTGGAACCATAGGTATGCACCACCAGGCCTGGCCAATTTTTGTATTTTTGGTAGAGATGGGTTTTGCCATGTTGGTCTTCAGTTCCCCTCAGATCACTTGAACTGAGCTCAAGCAATCCGCCTGCCTTGGCCTCCCAAAGTTCTGGGATTTCTGGGATTACAGGCATGAGCCACCGTGCCTGGCCAGCCATTCCTAATTATAATAAAATATGTAAGTCCTATGTATTTTTTAAACCTGATAATAATTTGAAAAAAAATTTAGTAGAAACTAAATATTTACAAGAAACTAATACAGAAGTATTTTTCATTTTAAATAGATTAGATTCTAAAAAGTTACGCAAAAGTGCATGTCACCTTGGCTCAAAGGAGCAGATTTACAACATCATTTGCTGGCTGGTAGAAAAGATGCACTTCAGCAATGATATGTAAGATTATTTTTATCTATCAACTTGTAGTAAGTTAAGTTCAGAAGAAAAGAAACTTCTACACAATTCTGTGGCTATATAAACCTACAAAATATGCAGTAAATATAGAAATATGGAGAGCATAACTTCAAATACATAGTGTTATCATATTTTCTGGAACTACACAGATGTGCCATATCCCTCTTCTCCCTATACAGTAGTCCTTCCTTATCCACAAGGGATACGTTCCAAGTCTCCCAATGAATGCTGAAACTGAGGATAATACAAAAGCCTATATACACTGTTATTTTTTTCTATATATACATATCTATGATAAACTTTAACTTACATTTTAGGCACAGAAAGATAGATAACAATAATTAATAATAAAATAGAACACTTCTAACAAATACTGTTCACAATTTCAGATAGAAGATTCATATCACAGATCTTAGCAACCTCAGCATATAATTTTTTCTCTCCTTATTGTCAATAACTTTCACTTTTCCAAAGGAAGCACTTTACAACTTCTCCTCGGCATATCCAACTTGCCAGTATCACTATTATTGCACTTTGGAGCCATTATTAGTTAAAATAATGGCTTTCAACACAAGCACTGGAATATCCCAACCGTCAATCTGATAACCAAAACAGCTGCTAGTGACTAATGGGCTTCACCTACCAGGCAGGATAAAGCAAGAAGTTGAGAGATTTCGTCACACTATGCAGAATGGCATGCAATTTTAAACCAAATTGTTTACTTCTGGATTTTTCCATATATTTTTAGACTGTGGTTGACTGTAAGTAACTAAAACCATATAAAGTGAAGGAGCACAAAAAGTGAGAATGCTATATAGGCCAACATGGTCAAAATGATCAGTGACTAACAAACCAGAATTACTTTTCCACTATTTTCAAAAGTTGAATAAGCATCACTACTAGGGATCATGGGGAAAAGATTACATGTGAATTATAAATGAATATACTTCAACTTAAGAAGACTATTTTGCATAAAAGGACAAATGAAATCTTGAATCCTTCAAGAAATACTTTTTTTGTTTTCTTCTGCTTTTTTGTAAAAATCCTACTGTTACTGAACTTTCCTTCACTAAAATAACATAGAGCAATCAAATGAGGTCCTCACTTCTAAAAAGCTAGGTTTAGCCACTTAGAAATAAGCTCCAAAATAAGTCTGTGAGAACTGACCACTAAAAAGCAGGTCTCCACTTATGACATTATAAATAAGGGAAAAACACTTTGAGGAGACCAAACCTAGACAAAGATGGAAAATGCTGTGATGTTCATCCTGTTTATCCAAATTGTGACCAACCGACAACCCGCCTTAATATCAATTATATAATTAATTACATAGCCCCCCCAGTTACTATCTTAGACCTAGCGAATCAGAATCTTGTTGAGTATGGGAATCTGTTTTTAACAAGCCCCACAGATTACTCTCAAGCACAATAAAGAACCACAGCCTGGCACAAAATGCATTTTCATAGCATCTTTTACTAATCACATCCATTCTAAGGAAGAAGACCCAGATCTTGAAGTATTGTGCCATGGAAACAAAGTTTTAAAATTATTTGTTTATGGCATCTTTTCATCTGTAATCTAATAAAAAATGGTTTTCTTTCTTTAAAAACTGACGTATAAACTTCCATTAGATCACGTTAAGTGCAGGGATTGGAAAACTGGGAAACAACATAACAGTTTAAACTTTATTCCTATGCCATCGTCAGTAATGATTATTACTAACATTTTTTCCTTTCAAGATGTTTTTGGAAAACAGGTGTAATTTGGTTAAATGAATAAGTTATTTAGTGGTGATTTCTAAGATTTTGGAGCACCCATCACCCAAGCAGTGTACACTGTGCCCAATGTGTATTCTTTTATCCCTCACCTCCATCCCACTCTTTTCCCCGAGTCCCCAAAGTCCATTTTATCATTCTTATCCTTTTGAGTCCTCATAGCTTAGCTCCCACTTATGAGTGAGATTGGGTTTCTATTCCTGGGTTACTTCACTTAGAATAATGATCTCCAATGTCATCCAGCTGGCTGTGAATGCCATTATTTCATTCCTTTTTATGGCTGAACAGCATTCCATGGAATGGATGGATGGATATATATACATAATACATATAAATTATATATATATATATATATATATCACATTTTATCTACTCATTGATTGATGGACATTTGGGCTCATTCATATTTTTGCAATTGCAAATTGTGCTGCTATAAACATGGATGCGCAAGTATCTTTTTCGTATACTGATTTATTTCCTCTGGGTAGATACTCAGGAGTGGGACTGCTGGATCAAATGGTAGATCTACTTTTAGTGTTTAAAGTAGTCTCCACACTGTTTTCCATAGTGGTTGTATTAGTTTACATTCCCAACAACAGTGGAAAACTGTTCCCTTTACACAACATCCATGACAATATCTAACATTTTTTTTATTTTTTATTATGGCTATTCTTGCAAGAGTAAGGTGGTGTCACATTGTGATTTTGATTTGCATTTCCGTGACAATTAGTGATGCTCAGCATTTTTTCATGTTTCTTGGCCATTTGTTTATCTTCTTTGGAGAACTGTCTTTTCATGCCCTTTGCCCAGTTTTTGATGAAACTGTTTGTTTTTTTCTTGCTGATTAGAGTTCCTTATAAATTCTGAATATTAATCCTTTCTCAGATGTAGAGATCATGAAGATTTTCTCCCACTCTATGAGTTGTCTGTCTTCCCTGCTGATTATTACTTTTGCTGTGCAGAAGCTTTTTAGTTTAATTAAGTCCCATCTATTTACCTTTGTTTCTGTTGTGTTTGCTATTTGGTTGTTGGTCATAAAGTCTTTGCCTAGGCAAATGTCTAGGAGAGTTTTCCAATGTTATCTTCTAAAATTTTCATGGTTTCAGGTCATAGATTTAAGTCTTTGATATATTTTGAGCTGATTTTTGTATATGGGGAGAGATGAGGATCTAGTTTCATTCACTCACATGTGGCTTGCCAATTATCCCAGCATTATTTGTTGAATAGAGTGTCCTTTCCCCACATTATGTTTTGTTTGCTTTATCAAAGTTCAGTTGACTATAAGTATTCGGGTTTATTTCTGAGTTCTCTATTCTGTTCCACTGGTCTATGTGCCTATTTCTATATCAGTGTCATGCTGTTTTGCTGACTATAGCCTTGTAGTATAATTTGACGTCAAGTAATGTGATGCCTCCATGTTTGTTCTTTTTGCTTAGTCTTGTTTTGGCTATGTGGGCTATTTTTGGTTTGATGTGTTGAATTTTAGAATTGTTTTTCCTAGTTCTGTGAAGAATGATGGTGGTATTTTAATGAGAATTGCATTAAATCTATAGATTGCTTTGGCAATATGGTTATTCTTACAATATTCTACCCATCCATGAGCACGAGATGTATTTCCATTTGGTTGTGTCATCTATGATTTCTTTCAGCAGTGTTCTGTAGTTTTCCTTGTAGATGTTTTCACTTCCTTGGTTAAGTATATACCTTTTGTTTGGGGGGGGGGGTTGAAGCTATTGTAAAAGGGTTGAATTATTGATTTGATGCTCAGCTTAATCACTGTTGGTGTACAGCAGACCTACTGATCTGTGTACATGAATTTTGTATCCTGAAACTTGGCTGATTTCATTTACCAGTTCTATGAGCTTTTTGGATGAATTTTTAGGGTTTTCTAGGTGTATGATAATGTTATCAGCAAATAGTGATAGTCTGACTTCTTCTTTACCAATTTGGATACCCTTTATTTCTTTCTCTGGTCTGACTGCTCTGGCTAGGACTTCCAGTACTATATTGAGTAGAGGTGATGAAAGTGGGCATCCTGTTCTTGTTCCAGTTCTCAGGGGGAATGCTTTCATCTTTTCCCTGTTTAGTATAATGTTTCCTGTGGGTTTATCATAGATGGCTTTTATTACCTTAAGGTGTGTCCCTTATATGCTGATTTTCCTGAGGGTTTTAATCATAAAGGAATGCTGGATATTGTCAAATGCTTTTTCTGTGTCTATTGAGATGATCATGTGATTTTTAAAAATTCTATTTATGTAGTATATCACACTTATTGACTTGCAGATGTCAAACAATCTCTGCATCCCTGGTATGAAACCCATTTGATCATAGTGGATGTATCTTTTGTATATGCTGTTGGATTCTGTTAGCTAGTATTTTGGTGAGGATTTTTGCATCTGGGTTACTCAGGGATATTGGTCTTTAGTTTTTTTTTTTTATTATTTCTCCTCCTGGTTTTAGCATTAGGGTGATACCAGCTTCATAGAATGATCGATGGAGGAGTCCCTCTCTCTCTATCTTGTGGGATAGTATCAATAGGATTGGCATCAATTCTTCTTTGAAAGTCTGATAGAATTCAGCTGTGAATCCATTTGGTCTTAAACTTTTAATTGTTGGTAGCTTTTTAATTACCATTTCAATTTTGCTCCTTGTTATTGGTCTGTTCAGAGTTTCTCTTTCTCCCTGATTTAATCTAGAAGGGTTGTCTATTTCCAGGAATTTATCTATCTCCTCTAGATCTTCTAGTTTACGTGAGTAAAGGTGTTCACAGTAGCCTTGAATGATCTTTTTTATTTCTGTGTCATCAGTTGTAATAGTTCCTGTTTCATTTCTAATTGAGCTTATTTGGATCTTCTATCTTCATTTCTTCATTAATCTCATTAATTGCCTATTAACTTTATTTATCTTTTCAAATAACCAGCTTTATGTTTCATTTATCTTTTGTATTGTTTTTTTGTTGTTGTTGTTGTTTCAATTTCATTTAGTTCTACCCTGTTCTGGTATTTCTTTTCTTCTGCTTATATATTATACAAGTTTTCAGAGGTTATATCATTTTTTTTAATTGTACTTTAGGTTCTGGGGTTCATGTGCAGATCACGCAGTATTGTTGCATAGGTACACACATGGCAATGTGGTTTGCTGCCTCCATCCCCCCATCACCGACATCTGGCATTTCTCCCCATGTTATTCCTCCCCAACATCCCCACACTGCCACTGTCCCTCTCTTGGCACCCCGCAACAGACCCCCGTGTGTGATGCTCCACATCCCCATATCCATGTGTTCTCATTGTTCATCACCTGCCTATAAGTGAGAACATGTGGTGTTTGATTTTCTATTCTTGTGTCAGTTTGCTGAAAATTATGATTTCCAGATTCATCCATGTCCCTACAAACGACACAAACTCATCACTTTTTATGGCTGCATACTATTCTATGGTGTATATGTGCCACATTTTCCCTGTCCAGTCTACTGCTGATGGGAATTTGTGTTGGTTCCAGGTCTTTGGTATTGTAAACAGTGCACCTATGAACATATGTGTGTATGTGTCTTTATAATACAATGATTTATAATACTTTGGGTATATACCCAGTAATTGGATTGCTGGATCAAAAGGAATTTCTATTTCTACGTCCTCGAGGAAGCGCCACACTGTCTTCCACAATGGTTGAACTAGTTTACACTCCCACCAACAGTGTAAAAGTGTTCCTATTTCTCCACATTCTCTCCAGCATCTGTTGTCTCCACATTTTTTAATAATCGCCATTCTAACTGGCATGAGGTGGCATCTCAATATGGTTTTGATTTGCATTTCTCTAATAATCAGTGATGATGAGCATTTTTTCATATGGTTTGTTGGCCATATGTCTTCTTTTGAAAAGTGTCCATATCCTTTGCCCACTTTTGGATGGGTTTGTTTGTTTGTTTGTTTCTTGCAAATCTGTTTTAGGTCTTTGCAGATTCAAGATATTAGCCCTTTGTCAGATGGGTAGATTGCAAAAATTTTTTCCCATTCTGTTGGTTGCTGGTTCACTCTAATGATGGTTTGTTTTGCTGTACAGAAGCTCTGGAGTTTAATTAGGACCCATTTGTCTATTTTGGCTTTTGATGACAATGCTTTTGATGTTTTAGTCATGAAGTCCTTGCCTATGCCTATGTCCTGAATGGTTTTGCCTAGGTTTTCTTCTAGGGTTTTTATGGTGTTATGTTTACGTCTTATGTTTACGTCTTTAATTCATCTGGAGTTAATTTTAGTGTAAGGTGTCAGAAAGGGGTCCAGTTCCTTCTTTCTGCACATGGCTAGCCAGTTTTCCCAACACCATTTATTAAACAGGGAATCCTTTCCCCATTGCTTGTTTTTGTCAGGTTTATCAAGGATCAGATGGTTGTAGATGTGTGGTGTTGCCTCTAGGGCCTCTGTTCTGTTCTATTGATCTATATCTCTGTTTTGGTACTGGTACCATGCTGTTTTGATTACTGTAGCATTGTAATATAGTTTCACATCAGGTAGCACGATGCCTCCATCTTTGTTCTTTATGCTTGGAATTGTCTTGGCTATGCGGGCTCTCTTTTGGTTCCATATAAAGTTTAAGGTGGTTTTTCTCCAGTTCTGTGAAGAAGGTCATTGGTAGCTTGATGGGGATAGCATTGAAACTACAAATTACTTTGGGAAGTATGGCCATTTTCAAGACATTGATTCTTCCTAACCATGAGCACAGAATGTTTTTCCATCTGTTTGTGCCATTATTTCCTTGAGCAGTGGTTTGTAGTTCTCCTTGGAGAGGTCCTTTACATCCTTTGTTAGTTGTATTCCTATTTTATTCTCTTTGTAACAAGCAATTGTGGAGTTTGCACATTATTTGGCTCTCTGTTAGTCTGTTATTAGTGTATAGAAATGCTTGCGATTTTTGCACATTGATTTTGTATCCTGAGACTTTGCTAAAGTTGCTCATCAGTTTCAGGAGATTTTGGCTAAGATGATTGGGTCTTCCAAACATAAAATCATGTTGTCTGCAAATAGAGACAATTTGAATTCCTCTTTTCCTAATTGAATACCCTCCATTTTTTTTCTTGCCTAATTGCTGTGGCTAAAACTTCCAACACTATATTGAATAGGAGTGGTGAAAGAGGGCGTCCTTATCTAGTGCCAGATTTCAAAAAAATGCTTCCAGTTTTTGCCCATTCAGTATGATATTGGCTGTGGGTTTGTCATAAATAGCTTTTATTGTTTTGAGATATGTTCCTTTGATACCCAGTTTATTGAGAGTTTTTAGCATAAAGTGCTGTTGAATTTTGTGGAAGGCCTTCTCTGTGTCTATTGAGATAATCGTGGTTTTTGATTTTGGTTCTGTTTATGTGGTGTATTACGTTTAGAGACTTGCATATTGTTGAACCAGCCTTGCAACCCTGGAGGTTATATCATTCTTATCATAAAGTTCAGAGAATTTTTTAATTCTCAACTTTATGTCATTGTTAACTCAATGATCATTCAGGAGTGGGTTATTTAATTTTTATGTATTTTCATGGATTGAGGAATCCCATTCGAATTGATTTCCAATTTTATTCCACTGTGGTCTAAGAGAGTACCTGCAATGTTTTCAATATTCTTATATTTGTTGAAACTTGTTTTGTGGCCTATCACATGGTCTACCTTGAAGAATGTTTCATGTGCTGATGAATAGAATGTATATTTTGCAGTTGTTGGAAAATATCTATTAATTCCATTTGCTGTAGGGTATAGTTTAAGTCTATTACCTCCCCTTTCCTCTAGGAATGTGGCTTCCTGAGACCTGAGCTGCAGTGATTATTGTTTCTCTTCCAGATCTATCCATCCAGCAGAGCTACTGGGCTCCAGGCTGATACTGGGGAGTGAATGCAAAGAGTCCTGTGATGTTACACATCTTCAGGTCTTTCAGCCTTGAATACCAACACCTACTCTGGCAGAGGTACCATGGGAGTAAAGTGGACTCTGTGAAGATCCTTGGTTGTATTTTGTTAAGTGTGCTGATTTCGTGTTGGTTGGCCCTGAGCTAGGAGGTGGTGCTTTCAAGAGTACATCAGCTACAGTTGTATAGGGAGGAATAGGTAATGGGGCAGCCATAGAGCTCCCAAGAGATTATATCCTTTGTCTTCAGCTACCACGGCAAGTAGGGAAAGATCATCAGGCTTGGGCAGGGTTTGGCATGTCTGAGCTCAGCCTTTTCTTGGGTGGGGCTTGCAGTGGCTTCTGTGAGAGATAGGAATGTAGTTCCCAGGCAAATGGAATTATATACCCAGTGGTATTATGGTTGCCTTTGCTGTGTCACACAGGCCACCAGGAAAGTGGCAGAAAGCCAGCAGCCACAGACCTCACCCCACTCCCATGCAGGCCACAGCCCAAAAGGCCAGTCTCACTCCCACCACTGCCACCACCACCCCCCCCCCCGCAAAAGCACTGAGTTTATTTCTATTGAACAGGACTAAGAACACACCCAGGTCTACAGGCCTCCAAGCTGAGAAAGCAAGCTGACTCACAGTTCCTTGGCTGTCCCACAAAGCCTATAGTGGTAATCTACATCCTTCATTGTGACTGTGAATTATCTTGGTTTTTTTGGTATGTTTCTGCAGTAGTTCTTGGAACAAAAGTACACATTGTGGGTCTCCCTACACTGCTCCATCTGTCCAACTGGGAGCTACAAGTTTACAAGTTAGTGCTACCTTCTATCCACAATCTTCCTTCTGGGTTGTCTTTTTTTAAGTCAGATTACATTGTAAGAGGACAAATTGATAGAAAGCTAAGATGGCTGACTAGACACAGCTAGATGGAACATCTGCCACTGAGAAACCAGGACATCAGGAAGACTAGAACATCCTAAGTAGATCTGCAAAGGGAAGGCACTAAAAATTGACAGATAAAGAACATCAATGTTGAACTAAAGTGGAAGGAAGCTGGGAACCCCACAAGAAGTTACCACACACCAGGACTTATTTCTTGTCCCCAGTGACTCCTAGAACACAGAAATGAGCCTAGTCGACTGAGCCCACCTGATATGGTTTGACTGTGTCCCCACCCAAATCTCATGTTGAATTGTAATCCCCACGTGTTGAAGGAGGACATGGTGGGAGGTAACTGTATCATGGAGACAGATTCCTCTCTTGCTGTTATCATGATATTGAGTGAGTTGTCATGGAATCTGATGGTTTAAAAATGTGTTGCACTTCACCTTTCATGATCTCTCTTCTGTCTCCATGTGAAGAAGATGCTTGCCTTCCCTTCACCTTCTGCCATAATTTTAAGTTTCCTGAGACCTCCGACTCATGTTTCCTATTAAGCCTGTGGAACTGTGAGTCAATTAACGCTTTTCTTCATAAATTACCCAGTCTCAGGCAGTTATTTCTGGCAGTATGATAAAGAACTAATACATCACCTTATACCACAATGAAACCCCCAAGTGCATCGAAGAAGATAAAAGCAAAAAAATAGTAATAATCCAAAGGATAGCAACTTCAAAGACTAAAGGAATGACAGCACATATAGATGAGAAAGAACCAGTGAAAAAACTCTGGCACCTCTAAAAGCCAGAGTGTCTTCTTAGCTACAAATGAGTATATTCGTTCCCCAACAGTAGTTATTAACAGCCTAAAAAGGCTGAAATAAAAGAAACAGAATTAAAAATATGAGTATAAATGAAGATCATTGACATTCAGGAAAAAGCAGAAATCCGATTTAAGCATTCAAAGGAATACAATAAAACAATACAGGAGATGACAGACAAAATAGCCATTTTAAGAAAGAACCAAACTGATTTGACAGAACTGAAAAAATAACTTCAAGAATTTCAGAACACAATCATAAGTATTAACAGCAGAATTCACCAATATAAGAAAAATTCTAGTGCTCAAAAACAAATTCTCCAAAATAACTCAGTTAGAAAAACAAAAAGAAAAGTGATTGAAGAAGAATGAACAAAATATCTAAGAAACATGGAATTATGTGAAGAGGCAAAATCTATAACACAGTGCCATTCCTGAAAGAGAAGAAGAGAAAGTAAACAATTTGCAAACCATTTCTCAGGATACTATCCATGAAAATTTCCTCAAACTCGCTAAAGCATTCCTATACACCAATAACAGACTTAAAGACAGCCAAATCAAGAACGAACTGCCATTCACAATTGCTACAAAAAGAATAAAATACCTAGGAATACAACTTACAAGGAACATAAGAGCCCTCTTCAAGAAAAACTACAAAACACTGCTCAATAAAATAAGAGAGGACACAAACAGATAAAGAAACATTCCATGTTCATGGTTAGGAAGAATCAATATCGTGAAAATGGCTATACTGCCCAAAGTAATTTACAAAATCAATGCTAACACCATCAAGCTACCATTGACTTTCTTCACAGAACTGGAAAAAACCACCGTGAACTTTATATGGAACCAAAAGAGAGCCCACAGAGCCAAGTCAATCCTAAGTAAAAAGAACACAGCAGGAGGCATCACACTACCGGACTTCAAACTATACTACAAGGCTACAGTAATCAAAACAGCATGGTACTGGTACCAATACAGAGATATAGACCAATGGAACAGAACAGAGGCATTGGAGGCAACACAGCATATCTTTGATAAACCTGACAAAAACAAGTAATGGGGAAAGGACTCCCTGTTTAATAAATGGTGTTTGGAAAACTGGCTAGCCTGTGTAGAAAGCAGAAACTGGACCCCTTCCTGATACCTTACACTAAAATTAACTCCAGATGGATTAAAGACTTAAACATAAGACCTGGCACCATAAAAACCCTAGAAGAAAATCTAGGCAACACCATTCAGGACATAGGAGTAGGCAAGGACTTCGTGCCCAAAACACCAAAAGCATTGGCAACAAAAGCCAAAATAGACAAATGCGACCTTATCAAACTCCACAGCTTCTGCACGGCAAAACAAACAGTCACAAGAGTGAATCGGCAACCAACAGAATGGGAAAACATTTTTGGAGTTTACCCATCTGACAAAGGGCTAATACCCAGAATGAACAAAGAACTCAAACAGATATACAAGAAAAAAACAAACAAGCCTATTTAAAAATGGGCAAAGGATATGAACAGACACTTTACAAAAGAAGACATACATGAGGCCAACAAACATGAAAAAATGCTCATCATCACTGGTAATTAGAGAGATGCAAATCAAAACCACATTGAGATACCATCTCACGCCAGTTAGAATGGCGATCATGAAAAAATCTGGAGACAACAGATGCTGGAGAGGATGTGGAGAAATAGGAACACTTTTACACTGTTGGTGGGAGTGTAAATTAGTTCAACCATTGTGGAAGACAGTGTGGTGAGTCCTCAAGGACCTGGAAATAGAAATTACATTTGACCCAGCAATCCCATTACTGGGTATATATCCAAAGGTCTATAAATCATTCCACTATAAGGACACATGCACACGAATGTTCATTGCAGCACTGTTTACAATAGCAAAGACCTGGAACCAACCCAAATGCCCATCGATGATAGACTGTACTGGGAAAATGTGGCACATATACACCATGGAATATTATGCAGCAATCAAAATTGATGAGTTCGTGTCCTTTGTAGGGACATGGATGAATCTGGAGAGCATCATTCTCAGCAAACTGACACGAGAACTGAAAACGAAACACCGCATATTCTCACTCATAGGCAGGTGATGAATAATGAGAACACATGGACACAGGGAGGGGAGTACTACACACTGGGGTCTATTGGGGGGAATAGGGGAGGGAAAGCGGGGGAGAGCTGGGGAGGGATAGCATGGGGAGAAATGCCAAATGTGGGTGAGGGGGTGGAAGGCAGCAAAACACACTGCCATGTGTGTACCTATGCAACTATCTTACATGTTCTGCACATGTACCCGAAAACCTAAAACACAATAAAAAATAAAAAATTAAAAAAAAAAAAAAAATCAAACTCAGGAAATGCAAAGAACCCCTGCAAGATACTATACAAGATGACCATGGCTAACACACAGAGTCATCAAATTCTCCAAGGTTGAAATGAAAGAAAAAATGTCAAAGGCAGCTAAAGAAAAGGAGCAAATAATTACAAAGGGACACTCATCAGGCTAACAGCAAACTTCTCAGCAGAAACCCTACAAGTCAGAAAAGACTGGAGACCTATATTTAGCATTCTTAAAGGAAAGAATTTCTAATTAAGAATTTCATGCCCACCCAACCTAAGCTTTATAAGCAAAGGAGAAGTAAGATATTTTTCAGATGAGCAAATGCTAACAGAATTCCTTCCCACCAGACATGCCTTACAGAAGATACTAAAGGGAGTACAAAATATGAATAGGAAAGACCATCACCAGCCAACACAAAAACACACTTATGTACTAGACCATTGACATTATAAGGAAACCACACAAACAAGTCTGCATAATAACCACTAACAACATGATGACAAGCTCAAATCTACACACATTAATATTAACTTATACAGTAAATGAACTAAATGCCCTAACTAAAAGGCACAGAGTGGCAAAGTGGATGAAGAAGCAAGACCCAACAGTATGCTATCTTCAAGAGAACATCTCAAACGCAATGACACCATAGGCTTAAAGTAAAGAGATGAAGAAAAATCTACTAAACAAATGGAAAACAGAAAAAAGTAGGGGTTGCTATTCTAATTTCAGGGGAAAAAAACTAGTTTTAAACCAACGAAGACAAAAAAAGACAAAGAAAGGTGTTACATAATAGTAAAGTGTTCAATTCAACAAAAAAACTATTCTAGATATATATGCACCCAACACAGAAGCACCCAGTTTCCATAAGGCAAGTCCTTAGAGACTTAGGAAGAGACTTAGGTAACCATACAATAGTAGTAGGAGGTTTCAACTACCTACTGACAGTATTAGATCACCAAGGCAGAAAAGTAACAAAGATATCCAGGACCTGAAATTGACACTTGAACAAATAGACTTAATAAACATTTGCAGAACTTTCAACTCAAAAACAACAGAATATACATTCTTCTCATCTGTACATGGTCCATACTCTAAAATCAACCATATAACCTCAGAACCAAGAAAAACAAAAATCATACCAACTCTCAGACCACAGTACAATAAAAATAGAAATCAATACTAAGAAAAGCAATCAAAAATACACAATTACATGCAAATTAAACAACCTACTCCTGAATGACATTTGGGTACACAATGAAATTGAGGCAGAAATTTAAAAAATTCTTTCAAACTAATGAGAATTAAGGTAATAACATACCAGAATCACTGTGACACAGAAAAAAACGTGTTAAGAGAGAATTTTACACTGCTAAATTCCCACGTCAAAAATTAAGAAAGATCTCAATCGACAATGTAATATCACACCTAGAGGAACTAGAGAAACAGGAGCAAACCAACCCCAAAGATAGCACAAAACAAGAAATAACAAAAATCAGCTGACCTGAAAAAAATTGAGATACAAAAAGCCATACAAAAGATCAACAAATAGAAGAATTTGTTTTTTGAAAGAATATATAAGACAGACCACTAGCTAGACTACAAGAAAAGAAAGAGAGAAGATCCCTAAAAAGACAATCAGAAATTACAAAGGGGAAGCTACCACTAACCCTACAGAATATAAAAAACCTTAGAGACTACTATGAACACCTCTATGCCACAGCAGGAAACCTAGAAGAAATGTATAAATTCCTAAAAACACACAATCTCCTAAGATTGAATACAGAAGAAATTGAATCCCTGAAGAGACAAATAATGAGTTTCAAATTTTACTAGGTAATATAAAGCCTACCAACCAGAAAAGGCTGAGGATCAGACAGATCCACAGCTGAATTACACCAAATGTAAAAAGATCTGGTACTATTCCTGCTAAACCTATTTGCAAAAATTGAGGAGTAGGGACTCCTTGACTCATTCTATAGGGCCAGCATCATTCTGATACCAAAGCCTGGCAAAGATGCAACAAAAAAAGAACCAACAGGCCAATCTGTCTAATGAACATAGATGAAAAAAAATCCTTAACAAAATACTAGCAAACCAAATCCAGAAGCACATCAAAAAGCTAACCCAACATAATCAAGTAAGTTTTATTCCTGGAATGCAAGGTCGGTTCAAAATAAACAAAATCAATAAATGTGATTCATCATAAAAACAGAACTGAAAAGAAAAACCACATGATTATTTCAACAAGTCCAGAAAAGGCTTTTGATAAAATGCAGCATCCATTCATGTTAAAAACCCTCAACAAACTGGGCATTAAGGAAACATACTTCAAAATAATAACAGCTATCTGTGACAAATCCACAACCAACATCATTCTAAATGGGCAAAAGCTGTAAATATTCCCCGTGAAAACTGGAACAAGACAAGAATGCCTTTTCTAACCCCTCCTATTCAACACAGTACTGGAAGTCCCACCCAGAGCAATCAGGCAAGAGAAAGAAATAAAAGGCATCCAAATAGAAATAAAGGAAGTCATATCACCAGTTTTCAGGTGATATGATTTTGTTCTAAAAAACCCAATAGTCTCCATCCAAAAGCCTCTTGATCTGATAAACAACTCCGGTAAAGTTTCAGTATAAAAAAAATCAATGTATAAAATTAGGTAGCATTTCTGCACACCAACAGCATCCAAGCTAAAAGCCAAATCGAGAACACAATCCCATTCACAACTGCCACAAAAAAAATAAAATACCTTGTAATACATCTAACCAGGGAGGTAAAAGATCTCTACAATGAGAACTACAAAATCATGCAGAAACAAATAAGAGATGACACAAACAAACGGAAAAATATTCCATGCTCTGAGATAGTAAGAATCAGTATTGTTAAAATAGCCATACTGCCCAAAACAATTTATAGATTCAGTACCAGTCCTATTAAACTACCAATGACATTCTTCACAGAATTAAAACAAAAAGCCATTTTAATATTCATACTGAACCAAAAAAGAACCTGAATTGTCAGAATAACTCTAAGCAAAAAAAGAAAGCTGCAGGCATCACTATACCTGACTTCAAACTGTATTACAAGGCTACAGTGACCAAACAGCATGATACTGGTACAGAAGCAGACACATAGACCAACAGTGCAGAATAGAGAGCCCAGAAAGAATGCCACACACCTACTATTTGAACCATCTGATATTCAACAAAGTCAGTAAAAACAAGCAATAGTGAAAGGACTTCCTATTTAATAGATGGTGCTAGGATAACTACCTGGCCACATGCAGAGGATTGAAACAGGATCCCTTCCTTACACTGGATCCCTTTTTTGACACCAAATCAATTCAAGATAGATTAAAGACTTAACTGTAAACCTAAAACTATAAAAATCCTGAAAGATAACTTAGAAAATACCCTTTTGGGCAAAGAACTTGGCAAAGATTTCATGACAAGGATGCCAAAAGCAGTTGCAATAAAAACAAAAATTAACAAATGGGACCTAATTGAACTAAAGAGCTCTGTGCAGCAAAAGAAATTAACAGAGTAAACAGAAAACATACAAAATGGGAGAAAATGTTTGGAAACTATGTATGTATCTGACAAACATCTAACATCCAGAACTATATGGAACTTAAACAAATTAACAAGCAAAAGAACAAACAACCCCATTAAAAAGCAGGCAAAAGACATAAACAGACATTTTTCAAAAGAAGACATATAACACAGCCAACAAGCATATGAAAAAAAAATGCTCAACATCACTAATCAGTAGAGAAATGCAAATCAAAACCACAATCAGGTACCATTTTATACCAGTCAGAATGGCTATTACTAAAAAGTCAAAAAATAACAGATGCAGGCAAGATGACAGAGAAAAAGGACTGCTTATACACTGTTAGTGGGAATGTAAATTAGTTCAGCCACTGTGAAAAGCAGTTTTGCCAATTTCTCAAAGAACTTAAAGCAGAATTATCATTTGACCCAGCAATCCCATTATTAGATATATATTCAAAGGAATATAAATCATTCTACTATGAAGACACATGCATGTGTATATTCGTTGCAGCACTATACACAATAGCAAAGACATGGAATCGATTAACAGTAGATGGGATATATTAATCCATTCACACATTGCTATAAAGAAATCCTTGAGACTGGGTAATTTATAAGAGAAGAGGTTGACTCACAGTTCTACAGGCTATACAGGAAGCACAGCACCAGCATGTGCTTTTAAGGAGGCCTCTGGAGGCCTATAATTATGGCAGAAGGCAAAGAGTGAGTAGGCATTTCACATGGCGAAAGCAGGAGCAAGAGAGCAATAGGGAAGATGTTACACACTATCAAATGACCCTCATAGGAACTCACTCAGTATCAGGACGGTACCAAGTGGGATGGTGCTAAACTATTCACAAGAAATCCTCCCTCATGATCCAATCACCTCCCACCAAGGCCCACTTTCCAACATTGAAGATTACATTTCAGTATGAGATTTGGGTGAGGAAGCACATCTATATCACTGGACAAAGAAAATGTGGTACATACACACCATGGAATATTATGTAGCCACATAATACAAGAATGAGATCACGTCCTCTGCAGCAACATAGATGGAGCTGCAGGTCATTATCCTAAGTGAATGAACACAAGAACAGAAAACCAAACACCCATGTTCTCACCTATAAGTGCGAGATAAATATTGAGTACACAAAAAAGGGAACACATGGACACAAAAAAAGGAAACAACAGACACTGGGGCCTACTTGCATCAAATCCCTATGAAAAACAATTAACCTATATGACAAACCTGGACTTCTGAACCAAAAATGAAAATTTTTAAAGATATATCTGACTGCCTATGAAGAAGATATTAAAGAAAGGAGTATAAATAGAAGTAGAGATATCAGTAAAAGGGCTATTTCAAAAACACAGGCAAGAGACAATACCTTCTTTGACTAGAAAATAGTTGGGTGGTTATAATAAAATAATTAGAACAATAATGAGTCATGATAGATGGTCTACAAAGACGGTCACCAAAAATTCGTCTTATCCCTGTAATCCTATGCTTCCATTAGAAGATGGAATCCATTTCCCTCACCTTGAATCCAACTGGCATTGTAACTTGGCTTTAATAAAAAGAATACAGTGAAAATTATGTACTACCACTTCTGAGCCTAGGCCTTAAGATGCATACATTCCACATTTGCACTCTCAGAGCCCATAGCCTCCTGACAAGAAGTCTAAACACCTAGACAAAAAACTGGCCCAGCCAGCCCCCAGTTATTACAGCCAACCCTTCTGAAGTGTCATACATATAAATATCTTGGATATTCCAGCCCCAGCACCAAATGAATGCAGCCAAATGAGTCACCCCAGCTGATACACATGGACCAGAAACACTACATGCATCAGAAAAAACTACTTAAGCCCAGTGAACCCAAAGAAGCATTGTACTGAGAAGGTTAATTCCAGTAGGTTTCAAATCAGCATGAGCCATTTTGCTAACATACCTAAAAGGCACTGATCCCTAGTCAAAATATGAAACTACTAATTAACATTATTGTTTTGTAATTATGGGTTCTATGAGTTTTGGAGTAGTTTCCATCAGCTTGTGAGCATTGCTAATCAATAACAGTGAAAGTGATTATTTGTACCTGGTCTCTGTGAGACCCATGGAAGGCTCTACTGTTGGTGCTAGTTACGTAATAATAATAAGCCTACATGTCCAGCAGAGTATAAGAAACCCTGGCAAGACTCCATTTTGTGCTCCCTGATTCACATTTCAGTGGTTCCTGATCCAATAGAGAAGGCATGCCCCGTTATGGCCTTAGAGAGGGGAGATAAAGTTCACTCTGGCTTCTCTGAAACCCTACAGTCTTTGACTATGAAGAATATCCTTAACCTTAATGCTGTTTCTATTTGTGTTGTCTTCTGCAATAAACTATAGATTTAAGCATTGTCATTTTGCTTTAGTAATCAAACCATGTCTGACGCTATTGGTGCAATTGTGAAAAATAACAATTTGTTTTAAGGCACTACATTTTGGGGTGACTGGCTATGCAGAAACAAATAACTGAAACAACATTTACCAAGAACATACTATTTGCCAGGTACTATTTCAATTCACAGATTTTATTAAAACTATACCACAAAGAAATTAAATTATTTCAAAAACAACATAGTTTGCAAGTGGTTGTAACAAATATTATTGGTTTCTAGCACAATCCTTGTTACCAACTTCCCTTTTCCTAACTATCTTTCAGAGAGAGGTGACTATGACACAGTTCTGGATACTGAATGTAAGCAATTATCAGATAGAGAAACCAGGGCAAGGGCAGGTGTGGTGGCTCATGCCTGTAATCCCAGCACTTTGGGAGGCCAAGGTGGGGAGATCATTTGAGGTCAAGAATTTGAGATCAGCCTGGCCAAAATGGCAAAACCCCATCTCTACTAAAAATACAAAAATTAGCTTTGGTGGCATGTGCCTGTAATTTCAGTTACTCTGAAGGCTGAGGGATGAGAATCACTTGAATCCAAGAGGCGGAGGTGGGCAGTGAGCTGACAGCATGCTACTCTCCAGCCGAAGTGAAGAGTGAAACTCAGTCTCAAAAAACAAAAAAGAACCAGGGCAAGGTTGGGAGTAAAACTTATTCAATTTTGAAATGTTAGTTTTGTAGTTCCTGTAACCCAAGGGACATGTGTCACATAGACAATAATTCATGGAGGGCTAGAGCTCAGTGGAGAGGTCAGTGCTGTAAATACACATTGGAAGTGATCTGTATATTTGAAAGTGATTAATGTATATACATGGCACATGAGGCCATGAAATTAAATGTGGTGTCCAGAGACTCTGTGTGAAGAAAAAAGAGAAAAAGGTTAATAGTACTATGTAATATTTATGTGGTTCTCAGTATTATATTCAATACTATATTTAATACTATATACAGTATTATATTCATTTTAATCCCTTTTTAATGGCCCTTGTGAACCTGTGGATCATTCCAATCTTTAGACTCTATTCTAATACAATTTTGAGATCATTTACTATATTTTACAGCTAACATCTAGATTGAATATTTTTGTCAGACTAATTATTCCATTTGCAAGAGCTAATAAAAATGTATCAATTCTAATTCTTAAAAGCAAGATAGCATTCAGAATTCTCTTTCAGTTATGTCATCTTATAATAAGGAAAAACAAACTTACAATAAACTTAAAATGCAAGTTTGCAACTTACAATATTTTCAGGCTACTTCTATCAACCTAATTTTTGCTATTAATTATACTTGACACTATCTCTTTAACAAAAGAATATAGTTCTTCTATTTTAAATGAACTATATTTTAAAAGTATGTCCTAGATACAGTTAACTCTTAAGTGATCTAATCCTCATGACTGACTAAATACAGAAATATATAAATTTTATTTGAAACTGTATAAAAATATATCTATTACAATTGTTTGCATAATTGCAACATAAATTTTGGCTAATTTAGAAAGTATAATGCATTCTTTGTTTCTGTTCTCAGTAAACAAAAATGCACCATGTGGCTTCTTTTAAACTAATTAAATTTAAACAACAAAATCAAATAAACATGGTAAGGAAAACGCTAAGTAAAAAGAAATAATTTGAAAATTAACTTTGTATTAATCAATAACAGCATTGCAAGTGTCACTGGGTCTCAGATGCAGCACTTGGGATATATGCCATTCAAATGAGAAAAATTTAATTAGTGACAGGACATGTTTTGCAGGATAAATAATATACTAGTTAGACAACCATATGTTCAGTAACAGAAATAGAAACTGAAAGTAGCTTTTCCATATAAATTTAGGCAAGTAAATCAAGAGAGGCAGAATTTAAATGTAAGCTGTAAGCTGCTAGGTTTGACTATATATTAGCATTGCTTTGGAGTTGAGGGTTTTCTTATGCAGTTTTAACCAAAATGAAATTGAGTAAAACTGATAAAAACTACTTAGATTCCATATTACACCTGCTGAGTAACAATTCATGTCAACTGGTGATAGTAATTCAGCTGAGTCAAAAATTTAATATAGCAAGTCTGAAGCTACATTGCCAAGTTCTGAGGTAAAGTAAATATGAGAAATAAGGCCATCCTGAAAAATCTCACCACAGTTATCAAGAATTATATAAGGGTTTTGTGCTCAAAATTTTTTCACTGAGAAGAAATCTATAAAAATAGTTTGTATAGTTTTTCTGTAATTACTATATCCTATGTGGTGCATTATTTAGTAGAAGTCAAGACTTATAATGTCTATTTTGCTAAATTGGTGCTATGTAAATGTTCAGAATTCATTAACATTTATTACTATGCAATGTAACATGAACTTCCACCGAGTTACTTAATGTCAGTATAGTCTTCCTGCTCTTTACAAATCCAAATTCCTCTTTTTAAAAGGAAAAGAAACATTATCACTTAATGAATAATACACAGACAATTAAACACATCCAAATGAAATAATGTTAAGGGTTATAAATCTCAAATGAGGCTAAAGGACCCATATAAGATTAATTATTATTACACTTGCAAAGATAGAGAATTCAAATGCCTGCTAGGGAAAGGCAGGCAAATAACTGCTAAATTGAAAATGGTATAGAGGAAATCACTCATCCTTATATCCAGAAGCAGCATTTAATCAGCCCCAACTGGCTATTGTCAGATTCTTCAATTCACTTTTAAGTCAAACTGAAAATCTAAATTTGTATATGAAATTTTACAAGTTACAAATGCTGGCAACTAACTCAATTTTTAACAATTATAAAGCAATGAAAACAATGCACCTGTGGATTAAACTCAGCCCATAAGCCACTAGATTCCTCACTTAGATCTTTAATATCTTAGTCAGAGTATAAATATATTTAACAATATTCTTCTACCTGGATGACATAAGGGCTGGCAAAAAATACATATTACTCCATATATCAATTCCTGCACATAACTCCAGATCTAGTGAAATCAAAGTCTAAAAGAGATTTGGTCCATGACTTGGAGTTTTCTAAGCCTAGTTACAGTTTATCGTGATGAAATTATAATATTCATATTTATAAGCAGTCAGCAGGGTTTCAATATCTTTACACACACATAGTTCTGAAACTAAGATTGCATTTGTCTGAAGAAACCTCTGAAGTGCTGTATAGGAAAAAAGCCCAATTACTCATATTTATTTAAATACATTATTAAATGGTGATAAGACAACTGAGTGACATCTAAAAATACTTGATAGTATAAAATGACTGATTTTGTCTTCCTAATTCTCTTTGTTACAAAACCATAAAATCTAAATTCCTATTATATTCACAAGTTAGTGAAAATAATAAACTAGAATTTCTAGTATCTTCTCCTCTATGAAGTATATGGAGAATGGGCAATGGCAATAAGAAAAAGAAGTAGGAAAGTAGCTCAGCTGGCCAGATGTATAGACCCCTCAAGCAGATGAATAAGGTGGTAGATGAGCTCATCAAGTAACAAAAGTACCAGAATAAGAACTTTCTCTGACTCTGTATAGTGGAATGTCAATATGCATTTCATATGAACGTAGGGTCAAAAAGATGATAGAAAATTTCTCATGCCCTAAATTGAGACTACTTCTAATTACCTAAGAACATTCAGACAAACAACAAGGCAATTAACACTCAACATAAAGGAAGCATATACTAGTTTCAATAGCCAAATCAATCAAGCAGAAGAAAGGATATCAGAGATTGAAGATCAACTCAATTAAAAAAACAAGAAGGCAAGATTAGAGAAAAGAGAGTGAAAAGAAATGAACACAGCCCCCAGAAACTATGGGATTATGTAAAAAGACCTAATCTATGTTTGATTGATGTACCTGAATGTGATGGGGAGAATGAAACCACGCTGAAAAACACTCTTCAGGATATTATCCAGGAGAATTTTCCAAACCTAGCAAGGCAGGCCAACATTCAAATCCAGGAAACACAGAGAACACCACAGAGACATTCCTCAAGAAGAGCAACCCCAAGGCACATAGTCCTCATATTCACCAGAGTTGAAATGAAGGAAAAAATGCTAAGGGCAGCCAGAGAGAAAGGTCAGGTTACTCACAAAGGGAAGCCCATCACACTTACAGCAGATCTTTCGACAGAAACCCTGCAAGCCAGAAGAGAGTGGGGGCCAATAATTAACATCCTTAAAGAAAGAAACTTTCAACCCAGAATTTCATATCCAGCTAAACAAGCCATCATAAGTGAAGGAGAAATAAAACCCTTTACAGAGAAGCAATTGCTGAGAGATTTCATCACCACCAGGCCTGCCTTATAAGAGCTCCTGAAAGAAGCACTAAACATAGGGACAACCAGGACCAGCCACTCCAAAAATGTACCAAATGAAAAGAGCATTGACACGATGAAGAAATTACATCAACTAACAGGCAAAATAACCAGCTAATATCATCATCACAGCTCAAAATCTCCTTAAGCTGATAAGCAACTTCAGCAAAGTCTCAGAATACAAAATCAATCTGCAAATAGGGCAAGCATTCCTATACACCAATAACAGACTAACAGAGAGCCAAATCGTGAGTGAAATCCCATTCACAATTGCTACAGAGAGAATAAAATACCTAGGAATTTAACTAACAAGGGATGGAAAGGACCTATTCAAGGAAACTACAAACCACCACTCAAGAAAATGAGGGAGGACACACACATGGAAAAACATTCCATGCTAATGGTTAGGAAGAATCAATATCGTGAAAATGGCCATACCACACAAAGTAATTTACAGATTCAATGCTATCCTCAGAATTGTAAAAAAACCACCTTAAACTTCATAATAAACCAAAAAAAGAACCTGCAGAGCCAAGACAATCCTAAGCAAAAAATAAAAAACAAAGCTGGAGGCATCATGCTAACTGACATCAAACTATATTACAAGGCTACTATAATCAAAACAGCATGATAGTGGTACCAAAACAGAGATATAGACCAATGGAACAGAATAAAGGCCTCAAAAAGGAACGCCACACATCTACAGCCATCTGATCTTTGACAAACTTGACAAAAACAAGCAATGGGGAAACATTTCCTTGTTAAATAAATAGTGTTGGGAAAACTGGCTAGCCATATGCAGACAGCTGGAACTGGATCCCTACCTTACATCTTTTACAAAAAGTAACTCCAGATGGATTAAAGATTTAAACATTAGGCCTAACACTATAAAAACTCTAGAAGAAAACCTAGACAATACCATCCAGGACACAGGCATGGGCAAGGACTTCATGACTAAAACACCAAAAGCATTGGCAACGAAAGCCAAAGTAGACAAGTTTGATCTAATTAAACCTCAGAGCTTCTGCACAGCAAAAGAAACTATCAATAGAGTGAACTGGCAACCAATAGAATAAGAAAAAATGCTTGCAATCCACCCTTCTGACAAAGGGCTAATATCCAGAATCTAAGGAGTATGTAAATAAATTTAAAAGAAAAGAACAACCCCATCAAAAAGTGGGTAAAGGATATGAACAGACATTTTTCAAAAGAAGACATCTATGCAGCCAACAAACATATAAAAAAATGCCATCATCACTGGTCATTAGAGAAATGCAAATCAAAACTACATTGAGATATCACCTCATGCCAGTTAGAATGGCGGTCATTAAAAAATCTGGAGACAACAGATGCTGGAGAGGATGTGGAGAAATAGTAACACTTTTACAGGGCTGGTGGGAGTATAAATTAGTTCAACCATTGTGGAAGACAGTGTGGCGATTCCTCAAGGACCTAAAAATAGAAATTCCATTTGACCCAGCAATCCCATTACTCGGTATATATCCAAAGGAATATAAATCGCTCTACTATAAGGACACATGCACACGAATTTTCATTGCAGCACTGTTTACAATAGCAAAGACCTGGAACCAACCCAAATGCCCATCGATGATAGACTGGACAGGAAAAATGTGGCACATATACACCATGGAATATTATGCAGCCATCAAAAACGATGAGTTCGTGTCCTTTGTAGGGACATGGATGGACCGGGAAACCATCATTCTCAGCAAACTGACACAAGTGCAGAAAATCAAATAATGCATGTTCTCACTCATAGGTGGGTGTTGAACAAACAGACACTTCTCAAAGAAAGACTTTCATGTGGTCAACAAACATTTGGAAAAAAGCTCAATATCACTAATCATTAGAGAAATGCAAACCAAAATCACAATGAGATACCATCTCATGCCAGTCAGAACAGCAATCATTAAAAAGTCAAAAAACCACAGATGCTGGCAAGGTTGTAGAAAGAAAAGAATACTAATACATTGTTGGTGGGAGTGTAAACTAGTTCACCCATTGTGGAAGACAGTGTGGCAATTCCTCAAAGATCTAGAGGCAGAAATACCATTTGACCTAGCAATCCCATTACTGGGTATATACCCAAAACAATGTAAATCATTCTAATACAAAGATACATGCACATGTATGTTCACTACACCACTATTCACAATAGCAAAGACATGGAATCAATCCAAATGCCCATCAATGATAGACTGGATAAAGTGGTACATATATACCACAGAATACTATGCAGCCATAAAAAGGAACAAGATTATGTCCTTTGCAGGACATAAATGGAGCTGGAAGCTGTTATTCTCAGCAAACTAATGCAGGAACAGAATACCAAACACCCCATGTTCTCAATTACAAGTGGGAGCTGAACAATGAGAATACATGGATATATGGTGGGGAACAACACACACTGGGGCCTGTGTGGCAGGAAGAGGGAGAGCATCAGGAATAACAGCTAATGGATGCTGGGCTTAATACCAAGGCAATGGGTTGGTCTGTGCAGCAAACAACCACAGCACTTGTTTACCATGTAACAAACTGCACATCCCGCACATGCACTCCAGAACTTAAAATAAAAGTTGAACAGAAAATAAAATAAAACTAGAGTATACTAATTTCATTAATACTCTCCTGTAATGCACCCCTAACTGTGTGTGCAGGCAACATTTGACCCTATTCACATTGTCCCATTAGGCTAGATCAGAAAACCAGAACCAAGATGTTACTATTAATCTGTCAAACCCATCTGGGCTTATTTTCTCCTTATCAGTCAAATCTATGAAAGAGTAGCAAGCCAACCTAGCAGCTCTAACCACACTACTACTTTAAACCGGCTTCATTGCTTGACCTCAGTTCCACACTGATTAGTCATGTGATGTTGGGCAAGCTATTTAATCTCTTTAGCTCAGGTGACCTCATTTGTAACATGTATACAATAATACCTCAAAAGACTGCTATGAAGAATGAAAGCTATATGAGAAGCAGGTAGTTAAAATGCCTGAAAAATATGTGGTGGTGATTATACGTATTATTTATTTATTTACTCATTCATGCTGCTTAGTGAGTTTTTTTATACTTACTTCCAGATGTCTTGCTATGTTTCACATAGTTAACATCACCAGATTAAAGAGGTATTGGAATTTTTTCCACTTGTCCTGTCTTGTGCATTAATACAAAACACATATTTTAAAAGTATTTCTCCTATACCTTTGTAATTCAGTTATAGAGTCTAATATACAGATTCTAACTCAGCTGAGTTAGAATATAGTTTATATACATGACAGGCATTATACTAGAATTTTCATATTGTGTTCTATCAATGTATGTCTAATACATAAAATATCACAGCAGTATTCATAACATTGATAATTCAATAAATAATTTTAATGATATAAAAAAATAAAATTGACTGGGCACAGTGGCTCACACCTGTAATCCCAGCACTTTGTAGGGCCAAGGCAGGTGGATCACCTGAGGTCAGGAGATCAAGATCAGCCTGGCTTACATGGTGAAACCCTGTCTCTAATAAAAATACAAAAAAGTTAGTTGGGCATGGTGCGGGTATCTGTAGTCCCAGCCACTTGGGAGGCTGAGGCGGGAGAATCATTTGAACCTAAAAGGCAGATATTGCAGTGAGCCAAGATTGCACCATTCCACTCCAGCCTGAGCAACAAGAGCAAAACTCTGTCTCAATAATAATAATAATAATAAAATTAAGGATATAATACAACACAAATTTGGCACTGCATATTTTAAAGCATTATCACTTTGTTATAGGCACATTGCAAATACATTTTAAGCAAAATTTGGAAGGAGACAAATAAATCACTGCTTAAAAGAGAAAAAAATCAACTTCTAAAATAAATTCCTGGACACTTACACCCTCCCAAGACTAAATCAGGAAGACGTTGAATACCTGAATAGACCAATAACAAGGTCTGAAGTTGAGGCAGCAACTAATAGCCTACCAACCAGAAAAGTCCAGGTCCAGACAGGTTCACAGCCAAATTCTACCAAAAATACAAAGAGGAGCTGGTACCATTCCTTCTGAAACTATTCCAACCAATACAAAAAGAGGAAACCCTCCCTAACTAATTTTATGAGACCAACATCATCCTGATAACCAAAACCTTGCAGAGACACAACTAAAAAAGAAAATTGCAGACCAATATCCATATGAACATCAATGGATGCAAAAATCTTTGATAAAACACTGGCAAACCAAATGCAACAGCACATCAAAAAGCTTTTCCATCACCATCAAGTAGGCTTCATCCCAGAATGCAAGGCTAGTTCAACATCTGCAAATCTATAAATGTAATCTATCATATGAACAGAACCAAAGACAAAAACCACATGATTATCTAAATAGATGCAGAGAAGACCTTCAACAAAATTCAACAGCCCTTTATGCTATAAACTCTCAATAAACTAGGTATTGATAGAACATATCTCAAAATAATAAGAGCTATGTATGACAAACCTACAATCAATATCATATGGAATGGACCAAACTGGAAGCATTTCCTTTGAAAACTGGCACGAGACAAGGGTAGCATCTCTCACCACTCCTATTCAACATAGTATTAGAAGCTCTGGCCTTTAGGAGCAGCTCAGGATTGCCCAGTGAAAGCACAGAGGGTGAGTGGATGCCGCATTTCCAGATGGATCTTTATTGCCCACAGACCAGGAGATTCCCAGGTGGAGGAGACCCACAGGTCGCCAGCATGGTTGTTTCAGCCGGCATGGCTGTTTCAGCAGGCGCAGCTGTTTCGGCCAGCGCAGGTGTTTCGGCCGGTGCAGCTGTTTTGGCCAGCACACTGGCGCAGCTGCTCTCTGTACAAAATACACTGGTCTGGTTGCCCTTTTAAGCTGGCAATTGGAGCCCCAGAAAGCAGATTAGCCCATTCATCTGATTAAAAGGGACTGAAACAGAGAGACAGGCCAGGAGATTGCCAGGCATGCCTTTGTTTCAGCCGGCGCAGTGGGTCACAGCACAGGAAATCACACAGATCCCAGTACCCTTTCAGGAGGTGACTGGAACACCTGGGAGACAGTCAACATTCAACTTTAAAAAAAAGGGGGGGCTCTGAGGCAGGAAGCCGGGTGATCAGGCTCAGCGGTTCCCACCCCCACAAAAACAAACAAACAAACAAAAAAAAAACAGCAATTGGAAACACTCGGGGTTGAGAGTTTCACGGGAAGCACAGCTGAACCCAGGACGGTGCAGCTCAGTTGGGGGGAGCATCAGCCATTACCGAAGCATTCCACACCTACGGAGGTAGTCCACAATTGCTGAGGCAGCCTGCCATTGCCAACACAACCCACCATTGCTGACGCAACCTGCCATAACAGAGAGAGTCTGCCATTACAGAGGTGGGCCACCATTGCCAAGGCAGTTCTAACCACATCCATAGAAAGAGGACTGAAGGGAAGCTCACATGGCAGCAGGGCAGAGCTGGCAGCAGGACGGAGCCAGCAGCAGGGCAGAGCCCACAGTAGCTCAGTAAAGCCTCTGCAGGCAGATAGTGACTAGGCTGCCTCCTTGCTGGGCAGGGCAACCCTGAAAAAAAAGGCAGCAACACAACGGACACTCATAAATAAAGCCCTAACAGCCCAGGACAGAGCACTTCAGGAAAAGAGGGGGTTTATGAGTTCTGCTTCAACAGACTTAAACGTACCTGCCTAGCAGCTCTGAATGAACAATGGAGCTCAGAGCTCAGCACTTGAGCTCCTATAAAGAACAGACTGTCTCCTCAAGCAGCTCCCTGACCCCTGTATATACAAAGACTCACCTCACAAAGGACTGATCAGACTGACATTTGGCAGGCATCATTCTGGGACGAAGATAGCAGAAGAAGAAACTGGCTACCCTTACTGTTCTGCAGCTGCTGCAGGTGATCCCGAGGCAAGCAGGACCTGGAGCAGACCTCAGCAGTCCTATAGCAAAGGGGCCAGACTGTTAGAAGAAAAACTAAGAAATATAAATAACTTCATCATCAACAATCTGGCCATCCACTCAGAGACCCAATCTGAAAATTAGCAACTACACAGACGACAGGTGGATAAATCCACAAAGATGAAAAGAAACCAGCACAAAAAGCAGGAAAACACCCAAAAACAGAACACCTCTCCTCCTACAAAAGATCACAACTCCTCACCAGCAAGGGAACAAAGCTGGATGGAGAATGAGTGTGATGAAATGACAGAATCAGACTGCAGAAGGTGGGTAATGAGAAACTTCTACGAGCTAAAAGAACATGTTCTAACTCAATGCAAAGAAACTAAGAATGTTGAAAAAAGATCTGAGAAAATGATAACAAGAATGGACAACTTAGAGAGGAATATGAGTGAATTGATGGAGCGGAAAAACACAACATGAGAACTTCACGAAGCATGCACAAGTTTTAACAGCCGAATTGACCAAGCAGAAGAAAGGATATCAGAGGTCGAAGATCAACTCAATAAAATAAAACAAGAAGGCAAGATGAGAAAAAAAAAAACACAAAAAAGGAATGAACGAAGTCTCCAAGAAACATGGGACTAAGTAAAGAGACCTAATCTACATTTCATAGGTGTACCTGAATGTGACAGAGAATTAATCCAAGCTGGAAAATACTCTTCAGGATATTATCCAGAAAAACTTCCCCAACCTAGCAAGGCAGGCCAATATTCAAGTCCAGGAAATACAGAGACCACCACAAAGATTTCCTCAAGAAGAGCAACCCCAAGGCACATAATCGTCAGATTCACCAGGGTTGAAATGAAGGAGAAAATGCTAAGGGCAGCCAGAGACAAAGGTCGGGTTACCCACAAAGGGAAACCCATCAGACTCACAGCAGATTTCTCAGCAGAAACCCTACAAGCCATAAGAGAGTGGGGACCAATATTCAATATCATAAAGAAAAGAACTTTCAACCCAGAATTTCATATCTAGCCAAACTGAGCTTCATAAGTGAAGGAAAAATAAAATCCTTTGCGAACAAGCAAGTACTCAGAGACTTTGTCACTACCAGGTCTGCTTTACAAGAGCTCCTGAAAGAGGAACTACACATAGAAAAAAACAACCAGTACCAGCCACTCCCAAAGCATATCAAATAATAAAGAGCATCAAGAATATGAAGAATCTGCGTCAACTAACGGGCAAAACAGCCAGTTAGCCTCAAAATGGCAGTATCAAATTCACACATAACAATATTAACCCTAAATGTAAATGGGCTAAATGCACCAATCAAAAGATACAGACTGGCAAATTGGATAAAAAGCCAAAACCCAATGGTGTGCTGTATCCAGGAAACGCATCTCACATGCAAGGATACACAAAGGCTCAAATAAAGGGATGGAGGAAGATTTACCAAGCAAATAGAGAGCAAAAAAAAGCAGGAGTTGCAATTCTCATCTCTGATAAAATAGACTTTAAAGCAACAAAGATCGAAAGAGACAAAGAAGGACATTACATAATGGTAAAAGGATCGATACAACAAAAAGAGATAACAATCCTAAATATATATCCACCTAATACAGGAGCACCCAGATACATAAGGAAAGTTCTTAATGACTTTCACAGAGACTGAGACTCCCACACAATAATAGTGAGAGACTTTAACACTCCACTGTCAATATTAGAAAGATCAACCAGACAGAAAATTAACAAGGGTATCCAGGACTTGAACTCAGACTTGGAAGAAGCAAACCTAGTAGACATTTACAGAACTCTCCACCCCAAATCCACAGAATATACATTCTTCTCAGCACCACATTACACCTAATCAAAAATTGACCACATAATTCGAAGAAAATCACTCCTCAGCAAATGCAAAAGAACAGAAATCATAACAAACAGTCTCTCAGACCACAGTGCAATCAAGTTAGAACTCAGAATTCAGAAACTAACTCAGAACCACACATCTTCAAGAAATTGAACAACTGGCTCTTGAATGTTGACTGGACAAACAATAAAATGGAGGCTTCAAAACCAACGAGAATGAAGACACAACATACCAGAATCTCTCGGACACATTTAAAGCAGTCTCTAGAGGAAAATATATAGCAATAAGTGACCACATGAGAAAAGTGGAGAGATCCAAAACTGACACCCTATCGTCAAAATTAAAACAGCTACAGGAGCAAGATCAAAAAACTCAAAACCTAGCAGAAGACAAGAAATAACTAAGATCAGAGCAGAACTGAAGGAGACAGAGACATGAAAAATCCTTCAAAAAATCGATAGATCCAAAGCTGGTTATTTGAAAAGATCAACAAAATAGACCACTAGCCAGATTAAAAAAAAGAAAAGAGAGAATAACCAAATAGATGCAATAAAAAATGATAAAGGGGAAATCACCACAGATCCCACAGAAATTCAAACCACATCAGAGAATATTACAAACAACTCTATGCACATAAACTAGTAAACCTGGAAGAAATGGATAAATTCCTGGACACTTGCAACCTCCCAAGCCTAAATCAGGAAGAAGTCAAAATCATGAATAGACCAATAACAAGATCTGAAGTTCAGGCAGCAATTAAGAGCCTACCACACAAAAAAAGCCCAGGTCAAGATGGGTTCACAGCCAAATTCTACCAGACACACAAAGAGGAACTGTTACCATTCCTTCTGAAACTATTCCAAATAATCCAGAAAGAGGGAATCCTTCCCAAACCATTTTATGAGACCAACATCATTCTGATACCAAAACCCAGAAGAGACTTAACAAAAAATGAAAACTTCAGGCCAATATCCATGGTGAACATAGATGCAAAAATCTTCAATAAAATACTGGCAAGCTGATTGCAACAGCACATCAGAAAGCTTATCCACCATGATCAAGTAGGATTCATCCCGGGGATGCAAGGCTGATTCAACATACACAAGTCTATAAACGTAATTCACCATATAAACAGAACCAAAAACAAAAACCACATGATTATCTCAATTGATGCAGAGAAGGCATTCGACAAAATTAAATAGCTCTTTATGCTAAAAACCCTCAATAAACTCGGTATTGATGGAACGTAACTAAAAGTAATAAAAGCTATTTACGACAAACCAACAGCCAATATCATACTGAATGGGCAAAAACTGGAAGCATTCCCTTTGAAATCTGGCACTAGACAAGGATGCCCTCTCTCACCGATCCTATTCAAAATAGTATTGGAAGTTCTAGCCAGAGCAATCAGGCAAGAAAAAGAAATAAAGGGTATTCAAATAGAAAAGGAAGAAGCCAAATTGTCTCTATTTGCAGACGACATGATAGTATATCTAGAAGACCCCATCGTCTCAGCCCAAAATCTCCTGAAACTGATGAGCAACTTCAGCAAAGTCTCAGGATACAAAATCAATGTGAAGAAATCACAGCATTCCTATACTACAATAACAGACTTAGAGAGAGCAAATCAAGAACAAACTGCCTTTCACAATTGCTTCAAAGAGAATAAAACATCTAGGAATACAACTAACATGGAACGTAAAGGACCTCTTCAAGGAGAACTACAAACCACTGCTCAATGAAATAAGAGAAGACACAAACAGATGGAGAAACATTCCATGTTCATGGTTAGGAAGATTCAGTATCATGAAAATGGCCATACTGCCCAAAGTAATTGACAGATTCAACGCTAACCCCATCAAGCTACCAATGACCTTCTTCACAGAACTAGAAAAAACACCTTAAACTTCATATGGAACCAAAAGAGAGCACATATAGCCAAGTCAATTCTAAGTAAAAAGAACACAGTGGGAGGCATCACACTACCAGACTTCAAACTACTACAAGGCTACAGTAATCAAAACAGCAGGGTACTGACACCAAAACAGAGATATAGACCAATGGAACAGAACAGAGGCATCAGAGGCACACAACAAATCTACAACCATACAATATTTAATAAACCTGACAAAAACAAGCAATGGGGAAAGGATTCCCTGTTTAATAAATGGTGCTGGAAAAACTGGCTAGCCATGTGCAGAAAGCAGAAACTGGACCCCTTCCTGACACCTTACACTAAAATTAACTCCAGATGGATTGAAGACTTAAACATAAGACCTAACACCATAAAAACCCTAGAAGAAAATATAGGCAAAACCATTCAGGACATATGAGTAGGCAAGGACTTCATGACCTAAACACCAAAAGCATTGGCAACAAAAGCCAAAATAGACAAATGGGACCTAATCAAACTCCACAGCTTCTGCACGGAAAAAGAAACAGTCACTAGAGTGAATCAGCAACCAACAGAATGGGAAAAAGTTTTTGCAGTTTACACCTCTCACAAAGGGCTGATATCCAGAATTTACAAAGAACTCAAACAGATTTACAAGAAAAAAACAAACAAGCCCACTCAAAAGTGGGCAAAGGATATGAACAGACACTTTACAAAAGAAGACATACATGAGGCCAACAAACATATGAAAAATGCTATCATCACTGATCATTAGAGAAATGCAAATCAAAACTACATTGAGATACCATCTCACGCCAGTTAGAATGTGATCATTAAAAAATCTGGAGACAACAGATGCTGGATAGGATGTGGAGAAATAGGAACACTTTTGCACTGCTGGTGGGAGTGTAAATTAGTTCAACCATTGTGGAAGACAGTGTGGCGATTCCTCAAGGACCTAGAAATAGAAATTCCATTTGACCCAGCAATCCCATTACTCGGTATATATCCAAAGGACTATAAATCGTTCTACTATAAAAACACATGCACACGAATGTTCATTGCAGCACTGTTTACAATAGCAAAGACCTGGGATCAACCCAAATGCCCATCAATGATAGACTGGACAGGGAAAATGTGGCACAGATACATCATGGAATATTATGCAGCAATCAAAAACGATGAGTTCGTGTCCTTTATAGGGACATGGATGAACCTAGAGACCATCATTCTCAGCAAACTGACAAAAGAACAGAAAATGAAACACCACATGTTCTCACTCATAGGTGGGTGTTGAACAGTGAGAACACTTGGACACAGGGAAGGGAGCACTACACACTGGGGTCTCTTGGTGGGAATAGGGGAGGGACAGTGGGAGGTGGGGAGTTGGGGAGAGATAGCATGGGGAGAAATGTCAGATATAGCTGAAGGGAAGGAAGGCAGAAAATCACACTGCCACATGTGTACCTATGCAACTATCTTTCATGTTCTTCACATGTACCCCAAAACCTAAAATGCAATTTAAAAAATATAAGGAAAGAAAAAAAAAGCAGCTCTGGCCAGAGCAATCAGGCAAGAAAAGAAATAAAGGGTAATCAATTAGGAGAAGAGGAAGTCAAACTGTCTCTATTCTCAGACATCATGATTGTATATTTACATAACTGACAAAAACAAGCAATGGGAAAAGAATTCCTTGTTTAATATATGGTGTTCAGAAAACTGGCTAGTCATGTGCAGAAAGCTGAAACTGGACCCCTTCCTTACACCTTACACTTAAATTAACTCCAGATGGATCAGTGATTTAAACATAAGGCCTAACACAACAAAAACCCTAGTAGAAAACCTTGGCTATACCATTCAGGACATAGGTATAGACAAGGACTTCATAACTAAAACACCAAAAGCAATGGCAACAAAAGCCAAAATAGACAAATGGGACCTAATCAAACTCAAGAGTTTCTGCACAGCAAAAGAAACAATCACTAGACTGAAATGGCAACCAACAGAACAGGAAAAAACGTTTGCAATTTATCCATCTGACAAAGGGCTAATATCCAGAATCTACAAAGAACTAAAATAGATTTACAAGAAAAGAACAAACAAACCCATTCAAAAGTGGGAAAACGGGACAAACAGACACTTTTAAAAGAAGACATTTATGAGGCCAACAAACATATAAAAAATGCTCATCACTAGTCATTAGAGAAATGCAAATCAAAACCACATTGAGATACCATCTCATGCCAGTTAGAATGGCAATCATTTAAAAAATCTGAAGACAGGTGCTGGAGAGGCTGTGGAGAAATAAGAACACTTTTACACTGTTGGTGGGAGTGTAAATTAATTCAACCATTGTGAAAGACAGTGTGGCAATTCCTCAAGGATCTAGAAATAGATATACCATTTGACCCAGCAATTCCATTACTGGAATTATATACCAAAGGATTATAAATCATTCTATTATAAAGACACATGCACAGGTATTTTCATTGCAGCACTGTTTACAATAGGAAAGACTTGGAACCAATACAAATTCCCATCAATGATAGACTGTACAAAAAAAAATGTAGAACATATACACCATGGAATAATAAGCAGCCATAAAAAAGGATGAGTTCACACCCTTTTTGGGGAAATTGATGAATCTGTAAACCATCATTCTCAGCCAACTGACACAAGGACAGAAAACCAAATGCCTCATAATTTCAATTGTAGGTGGGTGATGAACAATGAGAACACATGGGCACAGGGGGGAACATCATACATGGGGGGTAGGTGGGGGGCCAGGGGGCAGGCGAGGGAGGGACAGCAAGGGGCAGAGAGGTTGGGGAGGAATAACACCCAGAGAAATGCCTGATGTAGGTGACAGGGGGATGGAGACAGCAAACCACCATGTTATGTGTGTACCCATTCAACAATCCTGCAGGATTTACACATGTATCCCAGAGCTTAAAGTACAAAAAAAGTAAAAAAGAAGACCCTATCATCTCAATCAAAAATCTCCTTAAGATAATAAGCAATTTCAGGAAAATCTCAGGATATAAAATCAATGTGCAAAAATCACAAGCGTTCCTATATACCAATAACAGAGAGCCAAATCATGAGTGAATTCCCATTCACAATTGCTACACAAAAGAATAAAATACCTAGGAATACACCTAACAAGGGATGTGAAGGAGCTCTTCAAAGAGAACTACAAACCACTGCTCAAGGAAATAAGAGAGGACACAAACACATGGGAAAATATTCCATGCTCGTGGTTAGGAAGAATCAATATCATGAAAACGGTCATACTGCCCAACGTAGTTTATAGATTCAATGCTATCCCCATCAATCTACCAGTGACCTTCTTCACAGAACTGGAAAAAAACACCTTAAACTTCATATGGAACCAAAAAAGAGCTTGCATAGCCAAGGCAATCTTAAGTGGAAAAAAAAAAAAAAAAGCTGGAGATATCATGCTACCTGACTTCAAACTATACTACAAGGCTAAAGTAATCAAAACAGCATGGTACTGGTACCAAAACAAAAGATACAGACCAATGGAACAGAACAGAGGTCTTGTAAATAACACCACACATCTACAACCATCTGATCATTGACAAACCTGACCAAACAAGCAATTGGGAAAGGATTCTTTGTTTAATAAATGGTGTTGGAAAAACTGGCTAGCCATGTGCAGAAAGCAGAAACTGGACCCCTTCCTGACACTTTACACAAAAATTAACTCCAGATGGATTTAAGACTTAAACATAAGACCTAACACCATAAAAACCCTAGAAGAAACCTAGGCTACAGCATTCAGGACATAGGCATAGGCAAGGCCTTCATGACTTAAAACACCAAAAGCAATGGCAACAAATGCCAAAATAGACAAATGTGATGTAATTAAACTTCAGAGCTTCTGCACAGCAAAAGAAACCATCATTAGACTGAACTGGCAACCAACAGAATGGGAAAAATTTTTGCAATCTACCCATCTGAAAAAGGGCTAACATCCAGAATCTGCAAAGAACTTAAACAAATTTACAAGAAGAAAACAAACAACCCAATGAAAAAGTGGGTAAAGGATATGAATAGACACTTTTCAAAAGAAGACATTTATGCAGCCAACAAACATACGAAAAAAAGCTCCTCATCCCTAGTCATTAGAGAAATGCAAATCAAAAACACATTGAGATACCATCTCATGCCAGTTAAAATGACAATCATTAAAAAATCTTGAGACAACAGATGCTGGAGATGATGTGGAGAAATAGGAATGCTTTTACACTGTTGGTGTTGTGTAAATTAATTCAACCATTGTGGAAGACAGTGTGGCGATTCCTCAATGACTTAGATATAGAAATACTATTTGACCCAGCAATCCCATTACTAGGTAAATACCCAAAGGATTATAAATCATTCTATTATGAAGACACATACACATGTATGTTTATTGCAGCACTGTTCACAACACCAAAGACTTGGAACCAACCCAAATGTCCATCAGGGATAGAATGGATAAAGAAAATGTGGCACATATACACCATGGAATACTATGCAGCCATAAAAAGGTGAGTTCTTGTCCTTTGCAGGTACATTGATGAAACTGGAAGCCATCATTCTCAGCAAACTGACATAAGAACAGGAAACCAAACACCACATGTTCTCACTCATAAGTGGGTGTTGAACGGTGAGAACACATGGACACAGGGAGGGGAAGATCACACACCGGAGCCTGTTGGGGAGGGTGGAAGAGCTAAAGGAGGATAGCAGGGTGTGAAGGACTTGGGAGGGATAACATTAGGAGAAATACCTAATGTAAATGACAAGGGAATGGATGTAGTAAACCACCATGGCATGTGTATACCTATGTAACAATCCTGCACTATCTGTACCACAGAACTTAAAGTATAACTTTTTTAAAAAAGAGAAAAATATCAGAATCACTGGCAAATGTCTTTCAAATTATAGAAATCCTCTCCCCTCAGATCTGTGGTCCCCTAGATAATTTTGGTTTCTATTTAGAGGTGCTGAGAATCTGTGTATATGTATTTGATATGTTCTTTTCTTTCATTTCCCAGTGAAAAAAACTGACACAAAAATAATTTTCCTACTGAAATTACTTTCCCTGTAATAGTTCTTTAGATTACTTTATTAAAATGTAATTGATGATGTAAAAAACATCTTTACTTCACCTTCATTTCTGAATGATGTTATTTCTGGGTATAAAATAAGTTGGTGGTTAATTTCTTTCATCACTTTAGTAATATTCCATTGTCTTCTGGCTTCCCATTATTTCTGTTGAATAGTCATTTAAAGGTTATATTTGCTCTTTTGAAGACAGCTGTCTCTTTTCTCTGACCGATTTTTTATTTTTCTTTATTTTTTATTTATTTATTTGTTTTTTGAGATGGTGTTTTGCTCTTGTTATCCATGCTGGGGTGAAATGGCGCGATCTCGGCTCACCACAACCTCCGCCTCCTGGACTCAGGCAATTCTCCTGCCTCAGCCTCCTGAGTAGCTGGGATTACAGTCACGCGCCACCATGCCCGGCTAATTTTTTGTTTCTTTAGTAGAGACGGGGTTTCACCATGTTGACCTGGATGGTCTCGATCTCTTGACCTCATGATCCACCCGCCTCAGCCTCTCTGCTGGGATTACAGGCTTGAGCCACCATGCCCAGCCTTCTCTGACCATTTTTAAGAATTCCTTTTTGTATTTGATTTTTAGTAATTTTAACACGTTGTGCCTTCATGTGGTTTATTTTGTATTTATCCTGCTTAAAGTTTGTAGAACTTCTTGAATCTATAGGTTGATGTCTTTCAGACCTTTAGGGGTATGGCCATTCTGTCTCTTTTCACATCATGCTTCTGTCCCATTCTCTCCCTCTCTTCTTCTGAAACTCTAATTACACCTATGTTCCCATGTATCTTGCAGTCATTTCTATACCTTATATTCTTTTACTCCGTTTTTCAGTCTAAATATTTTCTACCGAACTTGGCTCCAAACTTACTAATTCTCTCTTTTGTACTAGAATTAGTGAAATGACAAAGAGGTCTCCAGTTCTAATCTTCTGTTAAAACCATCAATGGCATTCTTCATTTTTTGTATTATAATTACTAAAATCTGTTTGATATTTTTATAAACTGTTAAATTCTTCATCTCATTCCTCATTCTTCAGTATCAATTATCTTAAAGTTTGAGAAGTTAAATATCTTTGATCAACTAGGGGTTCTGGTATCTTCCTGGATTATAATTAAGTGCTGTATATTATATAGAGAGAAAAATATACAAACTCTGAAACATGTTCTCTTTCTCCAGAGAGAATTTAATGTCTGTCTTGAGGTTAAATAGGGGCAGAACATTTAGGTCAATCAGGGATTGAGAAATGTTGACATTAAGTTTAAATCTTCGTGATTGCTGAGGTACTTCCCATTTGTTCTTACTTCTGAAAATCTGTTTACCAGGGTCCCTCTTTCAGGATAGTGCCTCCTCCCATTTTCTGTCTTCCCAGGAGCACCATGACACCACCAAATCCAGCCTACGTTTTTAGCTGCTGCTTTGTTTCTACTTGGATTTGTGACTTGCTGCCTGCATAGGTTAGAAATAAACAAATGTCCCAAGGGGGAAAGCATCACAGAATTCGAGGATTCCTTTTCTGTGCTTCCCTTTACTCAACACTCTTGGTTCCTGAATCACTGACTAAATTTTAATTTTTGTTTTCCTAGCCCTGTAAAACTGCTGAAAGATTTTACTAGCCTTTTCTGCTTAGTATCACAGCCTTTTGTCTTATGCCACTTACAAATAAAAAGGTGCCTTGATAGAAAAAGTTCCAGAGAATGTCAGGTTAACATCAATGCATGTCCCCTACTCTCTGGAATCTTTATCCTTTAAATCTTATCTCCTCTGTTTGCTTTTGCTGCATTCAGCTATTTGGTAGTCATATAATTTATCCAGCTTCCATAGTTGTTTTTAATTAGATATTTGGTCTGATACAAGCTACTCCAGCATCACCAGAAACAGAAACCTTCACCATTCTTTTTAAGATCCTTAAGTATGTGACTGAATAGTATTAAATGAGAAGGAAAAAATTAGTTACATCATAATAAGATACACCTCAATAATAGGAATATACTGTGTAGATTATGAAAAGTATTCTATCCTACAGAATGTCACATAAGTTATATTTTTGGAGACTTTAACTATGAAGTCTGAAACCCTTGAGGGAACTTTTAAAATCTTCAAGAAGAAAAGATCCTATAAGTTTTAAAAGCATTCAAGAAGTAAATGAAGAGTTAAGCATCCAAATAATCTAACATGAAAAAATGAATGAATCAAAAATTCAGATTAGTTTAATTCATGATAGTATTTCAAATTTTTATTAAAATTGATATAACCTTAATCTCATAAATAGCTTGCTATTTTCTGACTCATGTTTAATCACAATTGAAAATATCAACATGTTTGTTTCCATATAAACATTTGATGGAAATTAAGTAAGAAGATAATCCTTAAAGTGATAATCTTTAAAATTTGTAGAGATTTTAGAAGCATTAAAATAAATGTTGAGATTGGTCATGTGTGATTTTTGACATTAAAAGCAGTTATGGATATTTCAAAGTTTATGTCTTTCCCTGAGACTGCCATTTCAAACTAGTCAATCCTCATGTTCCCTGCTGACAGTATAATGCTGAAAGACATTTGATGTAAAAGTCACAAATGTCAGCAATATCTCTAAAGGTCACTATAATTTTAACAGGTATAGTTAGAAAAGCTATTCTTGTTCCAAATCACAAACTCACTATATATTTAAAGAATGGATAACCAGAAATAAAAATCTGTATAAAAGAAATGGAAAAAAAAGAATGGATACAATCTTTCTTTTTTAACTAAAAAACGGTTCATTTAAAACCTACATATGCATTAAAACATACAACTTCATTACAAATATAGTAACAGAATTGTTGCTACTATTACTAATATGTATTAACCACTTTCTGGTCTAGACATTTAATCAACAATATGATGTTATTTCTAACTTTAAAGACCCTATAATCATGGTTCTCAAAGTATCTCCAGTGACCCCTCAAGATTCCTAATGTCCTTTCAGATAATCCTCAAGATCAAAATTATTTTCATATTAATACTAAGATTTTCTTCGCCTAGTTTACTTTTGTTCTCTCATAAACAAGTGTATATTACTGTATTTTAAATACTTCTCATTTTTCATTTCTAATACAATAAGAAACATTAGATGTAATCCACATAAAGTTCTTTTGAGTTTTCAATAGTTTTAAGAGTATACAAAGATCCTGAAGCCAAAAATTTGAGAATTAGTGCCCTACAACCTAAAAGAAAAATTTAGATATAAAGTGATAAACAAAAAAAGTTCCTGCATATATAGAACTACTTTTTAAAATATTACACAAGATAAAAATAGTAAAAATTTATCTGTTACATGTTGTTGATAAATCCTGTATTCAATTATACCAATCAAATACAATAAAAGTTAAAAAGCAAAGTTCACCAATGCTAAAATTCCTACCCTCACAGCACTAAAGATTTGCATACTATTGCTGTGATCTCCTATTACATTTAGCTATTTCAGAGATAATCACTAAGGTAGAAAAAATATATTGTGCAAGTGCCCTCCAACATATTATTAATTCTTTCATTCTCTTTGTTCCTAGATAACTGGAATGTCAATACAAGGAAAGCTTTCCCAAAATAAAATAGATTTTTATCTTGGACACAGAATTTGAATGTCATTTCAAATATGATCCTTAAATATATTTGTTTCTCTCCAACTGTAAAGCAAGTTGATTACTACAAAATGAGAGAATGAAAGAAAGCACTCATGGGAAAACATACACTTTTGAACAAAAAGTAGACAACTGTGTTTCTACTAAACACTCATTAGACTCCTAAGGAAAATATCTGCATCTACGGATATTATAAAAGGAAATCTGGTCCTTTGTTATTATTATAATTCAGGAATACTCATAATATATTTCTCTTGGAAACTTACATGAAAAAACATAAAAATTCCACCACTCATTAGCAGATGAGATTTAAGGAAAAAATTAATTCCTTGAATTGTTAAGTATTTCAATTCCCCAGGATCCCAGTCCTCAGATTTCTAAATAAAAAATAGATATTTAAAACACTATTCTACAGTATTATGTAACGAGTAACTATCTCATAGAATAGTTCTTCTGATTTCAGTGTTTTAACTATATACAAGTGGCTGGCACTTGTGGTGACCCTAAACGTTAATGAACAAAGCCTTGCAACAGACTTTTAAAGAAGAAAGAAAGAAAGGAAAAGCAGGCGTGCCAAGATAAATGTGCACAGTAGATATCTTCCCATCATTTACACCCAGGATGTTATAACAAATGTAATTAATATGCTCTTACAAAAGTGCTTGCTACCACTGAAAGAAATAGACAATCTTTCAAAAGATATAACTCAATGCTAAAATTGCATATTTTAAGACTAAGTGAATGATTTCTCTTACGTATTAACCAAATAGACTTATTATACATACTTAGGTCTTTAAGCTTCTAAATATTTTAAATTTGAAATTTGATATCATCTGTTAAAAGGTATTGTAAGTCTATTAGATAAATGGAAGGAAATCTTTTAATATACTGTATTTATAATGCAGAAGCACCAATAATAACCATATGTATTAAATACGTTTCTACTAAAGCCTTTCAATATAACACTAAATTCAAATAATCTGAATGAAAATTTATGATTGACCTATGCCTAATTTGTAATTCCTAGCTTTTCGGTATGCTCATAATAGTTATATTACATATAGATTTTTTAAAATAATTTCTGTCTCTGCCAAAATAATAATTTTGCATTAACTGTTTACAAATATTAATCTACAAAGGTAGCCTACTCATTAAAATAAACAATATATCACCATTACTAAAAATATTTTCTCACACCGTAACAGGCAAATGTGGAAATCTATCCTGTATAAAATGACTTTGCATGTCCTCCAGGTAGACCCAGAGGGCAGTGTTGGCAATAATGATCCATCTGTTCACTACTGGCAATGGGGAAACTTCTAATGAAGACAGATGTGGGTCACCCTGTATAAGCTGGCTGCAGGGTGTTAATGAATCCTCCTAATGGTCACTACCTGCCACTCTTGACTGACTGATAACCAAAACGGTTTAATTTGAAAAGCAAAGATGAGTATTTCAGGTACTCATTAGTATTATGAAGACATTCTTTTCACTTTCTCTCACATAGTCACTCTTTACTATTTGTCTTCATTAATTCTTAAACAATATTACTACTGTTTATTAGATTCCATCTTTAAAAATAACTTTGCTAGTACTTTTGAAAAATTAATTCCTCCAAAATTTTTCCACTGACTGATCCATAAAATATCAACTTCATAATGTGATACAGCAATACTCCATATGAGAAACACAAAAGGTAATATTTTCCTATGACATAAAACACTTTAGGAACATTTATATGTAATTTTATAATCAGTATCAATATATCTAAAATGTTGCATTTAAAATATTTTTAGATGTCAATATAAAATTACTCAAGATTTCAAAAACAATATTCACTTACAGATACCAATCTATAAAAATTTTATATATCTATTAAAAATTTATAGAGATGGCCATTTTACTTTCTGAAAGATGCTGTGGGTAATACTCAAGAATCATAACTTATGCCATCGTTTTTTCAGAATAAAATATGTATTACATTAAACATAAGCTCTTAAAGAAAATCTAATGTTAAAATAGGTCCTTAGAAAACTTAGCATATTTAAAAAGTAAATATGTAAACTGTAAAAGTAAAAACATAAAAAAACACATTTCGCATATAAAGAAAACTACAAAAAAATTGTTTGATTTAACATAATTTCCAATTAAGTTCAAAGTTCTTACAATTTATAAACTATATTGTTATAAGTTTTACTCTATTTATTTATTTACTCTTTTTTTTTAGAGATAGGGTCTCACTACATAGCCAGGCTGTACTCAAACGCCCTAGGTTCAAGCAATATACCTGTCTCAGCTGCCCAAGTAGCTAGGACCACAGGCATGTCCCACCACACTGTCTATGTAAAGACTTAAGATAACCTGTTGTAGCTTCATTCACAAATGGACTACTTATTCTTATAGCAAATCAGTTTACTGAAGTAGGTACTCATGACTAAAGTTCATTACCTGCTAATAATTAACAGTCATAATTCATGTGAACACATGCACCAAATATACACATGTATACACATATATACTACATGTGTGTGTAGCAGGCTATCCACAAGGGAGGCACATCCCAAATGATAAATGGAGTTGAAAGCATTGAAAAAATAAGTCAATGTGTTTGTACTTTACACACACACACACACACACACACACACACAACAAGGTGAAGTGCCAAGTTCAGTGAAGTGATACAGTCTAGCCTTTAAGACATAATGCCCATCTTCAAAACATGCAGCCAGCAGTACATTAAAATGGGACTCAACATGTTTACACTGTTCATGATCTCTGTTCTGACTCCTTGCCTATGCCACTTATTATGTTTACCAAACAATTACTGATTTTCCTAGATAGTAAACTATTTCCTCACTTTCCAACCAATAATATAACCTTACTCCTCAGACTCAATAATCAGCTTGTACCTTTGAACTTTTCCCTCCATCCTTACCCAAGTTTTAGATGCTTCCTTGGCCACCTTTATGTCTTTTTCCTGCCTATCAAAGCTGTTGCCTCTAACATGTCCCCTCAGCTCTGAGAACACAATCAAAAAAATGATTGCAAAACTTCCAGATAACAGAATCAATTGAAATGCAAGGTGTTCTGTGAGGGTCAAGTCAGCTGGAGGCTAACCAAGGGTGTTGACACAGAATTAAGTGTTCTAGATTAAAAGCAAATATTCCAGTATTTTTTAAGGAACTATCATATTGAGTTATCTGTGAGGTCAGTTTGGAATATCAGTGTGTGCTGAGCTCTCCTCCTGATACTAATCCCAGGCTGACAACTCCTTCAAAGTCAGAAGATATGGTGTATTTTTTCCTAATACAACGTAGTCAGTATCCATTGAGTTTCCATTTCTAGATGCATGAGGCAAGAGAAAATGAGAGATAAAAGTAATGGGGTTCTCTTATGAAAAAATGATCAATCTTTCTTCAAAACAAATTTTTTAAACAACTGATGAAAGACCATTATTTGGAGAATCCCAGAATAAGCACTGGAAATAACCATGAGAATTCTGGATGGCTTAGATTCAGATTTACAAGAACTATTATTCTGTCAAGGCATTAGATTTTACTGAAAGTTAAAGATGTGGCTCAACACTTAATTTTGCCTGGAGACCTGGAGACATGACTTGTGTTCATGGGTCATGTTTCCCTGTATAGTTGCCAGCAGGAACAAGTTCTCTGTCTTAAAAGTCAGTATTTTTAATCCTTGAAAACATTTCCATCTTGAGGATGGCTAGACTGCTGCAAACTCCTCTAATGCATAATGCTAAGATAAAGCAGACTGAGTAGGGATTAAAGCTTGAGCTTCATAAACCTAGCAAAGGAAGCAAAAAGAAATTATTAATTAGTTCAGTCCAAGACTGATAAGCATGGTCATGACAAATAGTTTAGTTCAATAGAAGCTATGATAAAAAGTTTAAGTGCAGTAAATACTAAAAGCCATTACCAAGAAACACAATAATCAAGTATTAAGAACTGGGAAGCATGTCTCATAGGAGGAAACAAGTTTATGAGAAAGTTACGAACACAGTCAAACATCCTTACGAATATGCTTCCAACCTACCAATAAGGTTATATGAACCCAATGCAAACCCCCTGCAACTATGTTCTACTCTATTGCCTCAGGGAATTTCTCCAGCTCTTTATTTTGAACCCACTTCCTATATTAAGAGACACCCGCCTTACCACAGCACTCAAGCCAGAATACATCTCAGTTTAGTTCAACCACACTTTGTAATCCCTGCACAGATGGAGTACCTCAAGACCTTATTTATTTTAAAGAAAATATGAGAAAACTACTGCCACAGACAGGAGACCCAGAGCTGCATGCAGTATTTCTTATCTGGACTATTAAAGAAATGTGTACCTGGTCACTTTTCTTCCCATCTGTCCCATGTGCAGGTCCACTCTTAATACATCAAATATTTCCTAAATAACAAAACTAATCATGCCACTCTCTTGATAAGCTCTTCACTGACTCCTTTTGCCAATACAGCACAAAGCCCTTACATTTTTTTCACAAAGCTCTTACACTGGCCCACAAAGCCCTTCTACCACAATCCAAATGGTATTCTAAATAAATCTACACCATCTGTATTGCCCTATTGCCATAATCTTCTACTTTCAATCTCTCCACTCTAGTGTCCTTTAGCATAAATATCATGTTTCTCTTCTATATAAAACCCTTTATTGTCCTAAGAATAATATCAAAACTTCTTATCAAGACCTATAAAGCCCTATTTTGGCCTCTACATACATCCCAATATCATCCTGTACCATTCTTCTCCTTCATCCCACTTCCACTGGCCTTCTCTCAAGATCTTAATAAGTGCCATCTCAGAAACTGAACATACATAATATGGTTCTTAAACACTAAAATCTTGAAAAATAAATAGTAAATCTTCTGTGAATTTAAATTCTTATGAAAAGATAACTTTGGAATGTACTATTAAATAAGAATTTAGGTATATCAGAATTAATCCTTTCCAAATAATTGGGATGTCCCATTTATATAAATTTCCCTTTAGTGTAAATAGCCCAAGCAAATCTTTGGTGGAGCTTAACCCTCTTATACATAGAAATTATTGGAAAATATGAAAACATGATAATAATGGGGAAAATACCCAAGATTGACAAGCAGAAAAAGACTGTAAAAAATAGTGCCAAAAAGCAAGTGTTTATATGTTAACAAACTCAAATTTCTATCAGATTTATCAATTCATTCTTCAAATATATAATTCCATTAATATTGGACTCTTCTAGGAAGAGGGGGCACCACAGGGAACAAAATACAAAAAACAAAAATGTATGCCTTTTCACCATTTATATTCTAGTAAGCTATTTATATCATACAATACACATACAGCACAAATGGAATTTGCAAACAATATAATGAGTTTTGACAGATCCATAACTTCTATTACCATCACCATAATGAAGATATAGAATAATAATATCACCTCAAAAGTTTCCTTGTACCAATTCTCAGACAATTCTTCCACAGTTAATCTTTTTTCTTTTTTGTTTTTAAGACAATCTTACTCTGTTGCCCAGACTGGCATACAGTGGCATGAGCACAGCTCACTGCAGCCTCCAACATTTCAGTGGCTCAGCCTCCCAAGCAGCTGAAATTACAAGCATAAGCCACCTCACCCAACTTTTTTTTTTTATTATTTTTTTTATTTTGCAGAGGACAGGTTTGGAACTCCTGGGCTCAAGCAATCCTCCTGCCTCAGCCTCCCAAAGCACTGGATTACAGACATGAACTATCATGCCTTCCCTGTTTTCTGTTATGATATGTCTTTTTTAAGAGTTTTATATGAATGAAATCATACAGTATTTTTAATGTCTGATTTCTTTTGCTCAAGAATATATTTTTGAGATTTGCCATGATTTTATGAATGAGTCATTCTATATGCAGTTCTTTATAGTGCTGAATAGTATTACATTGTATGAATATCCCACAACTTGTTTATCCATTCCTCTACTGATTAACATTTGGGTTGTTTTCAGTTTCGGGAAATAGTCAAATATAATAACAAATATAGTTAAATATAATAACAAAGCTTCCATGAAAATATTTGTAATAAGTACTGAATATATATTCTCATTTCTGTTACATAAATTTGCAGGAGTGAAATTGTGGTATTTTAACTTTATAAAAAACTGTCCAAATATTTCCAGTGCTAGTTTATTATGTTACATCCCCATAAAGGATGTACAAAGAGTTCTAGTTGCTATATATCGCTGTGAGCATTTGATGTTTCCAGTCTCTTTTACTTTAGCTATTTAAATGGGGTGCCTTGGTATGTCACTGTCATTGTTTGCATGGTCCTAATGACAAATGGTTTAGAGCAACTTTTATTATGCTTATTTGCCATTCTTATGTCTTCTTTTATAAAGTAACAGTTCAAATATTTTGCCCATTTTTAATGAATTCTTAGTCTTCATAATGAGTTGTAAGAATTATTTTTCTAGACATGATTATTTTGTCAGATAGATATGTTACAATATTCTCTCTCAGTCTTAGCTAGACTTTTCATTATCTTAACAATGATTCAATGAGCATAAGTATTCAATTTTGATAAAGTCCATTTTATCTATTTTGTCCTTTTATGGTTGATGCTTTTTGTACCCTGTTTAAATAACATCTTCACACTCCAAAATTGTACAGATTTTCTCCAATATTTTTTCTTTCAAAAGTTTCATACATCTATGATACATTTTGAATTAATTTTTTGTATGACATGAAGTATGTTTTAAGGTGTTTTTTGTTTGGATATACAGTTGTTCTAGCACCTTTTAATTATTTTGGTACCTTTGTCAAAAATCAATTAACCTGTATGTGTGCATCTATTTCTGGACTCACTAATCTTTATTGTCTATATATTTATCCTAATACTAATAACACACTGTCTTGATTATCTGATTCATTATACATGCTGAAATCAAGTAGTATAAACGTGCCACCTTTTCATATAAATATTATAATGTTTATTTCTACAAAAACTTCTGCTAGGAATTTGATTGGGTTGATACTGTTACATTAAATCCATAGATCAATGTGGAAAGAACTGACATCTTAAAACACTGCATCTTTCAATCCATAAATATACTGCATATACCTCAACATTTTTTGGTCTTTTCAGAATCCTCTCAGCAATATTTTATACTTTTAGTGTACAGGTATTGCTCATATTTTTGAAAATTTTATTTCTAGGTATTTTATGTTTTGAAGTGCTACTTTAAATGGTGTTTTTATTTTTTAGTTACTGGAATATTGAAATCAATTTATTTTTCTATGTTGATCTTGTATGATCTTCCTATACTCACTTATTAGTTGTGGTAGCTTTTTTCTAAGCAATCATAATATGTTATTTCATTACATTAAAAAAGGAATCCCCATTACTAGGTATATATCCAAAGGATTATAAATCATTCTCTTATAAGGACACATGTACACAGATGTTCACTGCAACACTGTTTACAGTAGCAAAGACCTGGAACCAACCCAAATGCCCATCAGTGATAGACTAGACAAGGAAAATGTGGCATATATACACCATGGAATATTATGCAGCCATCAAAAACAATGAGTTCATGTCCTTCGTAGGGACATGGATGAATCTGGAAACCATCATTCTCAGCAAACTGACACAAGAACAAAAAATCAAACACCACATGTTCTTACTCATAGGTGGGTGTTGAACAATGAGAACACATGGAGACAGGGAGGGTAGCATCACATACTGGGGTCTGTTGAGTGACTAGGGGAGGGACAGCAGGGGATAGGGAGTTGGTGAGGGATAATATGGGGAGAAATGCAAGATATAGGTGACAGGGATAGAGGCAGCAAACCACATTGCCATGTATGTACCTATGCAACAATACTGTATGTTCTGCTCATATACCCCAGAACCTAAAGTGCAATAAAATAAAAATTTAAGAAAAAAAAGGAACCCAAAGAAATGAGTCTACAATATGGGTTCTTCAAGAGCGTTAAAATTATCACATTCATACATATTGATCAAGCCTAAACAGTAGCTATCACAGTCCTCATGTTCCTTTAATAAATATTTTGTTCCAGTATAGAGGCAACAGTTTTGTGCTAAGGTAGGCAATGGCTCAGATAAACACAGGAAAAAAATTAAATTGAAAGAATTTAAATGTATCCCCTTGACTAAGTTAAGTAAAATGAATGCATATCAGTGGAGTACAATCCAAAAGTATTACACATACCATGAATTTAGACTTGCTATATTTCAGAATTATAGAAAACATAAATTATTGAATAGAGTAGTAAGCATTTATCACTATATATATATATATATATATATGCAATTGGTTGAAATTAATTCTCACAAGCTATAAGATAATCCTTATTTTACAGAAGAGTCTTATAAAAAGTAATTTGCCTAATGGCCCACAGCTAGGTAACACTGGAGCAGAACTCAAACCAAAATCTGACTTCCATAAAGTCCATGCTATAGTTTTTCAGTGCTGATGACTTTAAATCAAAAAAGAAAGAAAAATATTTTTAAAAAATACACAATAGCAAGAAAGCACTCTCTGCTTTATACATATACATGTACATATAAAAGGATTTAGCAAATTTTTAAACCTATGACTCCACGAAAAAAAATCATTTGATTTTTTAAAAGAAAATAATTAAATATAGGTCTCCATCACTATCTACATTCTCACTACCTGAATCCAAATATTTAAATAATGATTTTCCAAACATCTTATCCAAAATTTAATATACAAATAGAAACCTGCTATAATGAATCTACAGATGCATGCCAGCAAAAAAAAAAAAAGTGCTCTAAACAAATCTAAGCAATGGATATCAAGTAGTCTGCAGTCTTATCTCAACGATTGTCCTGATGATATTGCCACTAGTTTTGTTTAAAGTACAGTGCATTATTGCAATCATCGCATCATATTTCTTCCTCCTCCCATTCCTTCCCTGCTCCCCAGGTTTAGCACTTTATTGGTCTGCTACATGGCTAAGGATACAACCAACCTAAACACTTTAGATACTTTTACACTCTATAGTACTATTTTGTTGTTTACTTACATTATAGAATATGATTTTTGCAAATGACAAAATAATATCTGATAAAGAACAGTACACCGTCAACAGCACACAAACATACTAATGAGCTCAATAAACATTTTCAACAAAATTAAATAACATGTCTTAAATAGCTTTCAGAAATCCTTGGGTGACTGTTATACTGATACATAAGAGTGCTTTATTTAAGGAATCAACCTAGAATTTTGCATGGGCTAGATATTTTATCCTCCCATTTAATATAACAGAATACAGGTTCCTGCTACCCAAATATATGCTATCCAATATTTTTTCAAGAATGCATTAGATTGGAACAACAAGAGAGTTCTGTAAAATGAGCAACTATGAAAATAAATAACCTGAAAAACTCCATGTTTTCCTTCTTAAGAATGACTAATATAATTTATATAGAATCTGTACATTTCCAGCTTCTATTAAAAGCCCTCCATTATTTCTTTAATCAGGGTTCTCAGTACTCACCAAGACAGTCTCATTAGCCAATCATATTAGTCTGCCAGCTACACATGTTATGTTTTCTAATTCTACTCAAAATGCCCTCATCCACTATCTCCATCAATCCAATATTTCCTTTAAAAGTCAGATCAATGTAATTTTATTCCTTAATTCAATAATTATTTTAATCCATCTCATGTTTTGGATTTAAAATTAATAAGCCCTAACCCCTGACCCCAAGAATGGAATGATCTAGTGGCAGAAACAGATATAGAAATAGACTGTGATAATATAACATCATAAATGCCATAACTGGAATATATGTAGAATACCAGCAGTTGAATCCCAAAGAATGAGCAGGAATCAACCACCTAACAAGAAAGGGGGCATTTGAGGGCAAAGACTGGCTTATGCAGAAGGAAAGTGATGGGATGAGGGAAATAATGCTAAGTTCAGGAAACTGAAGGTAATTCAGTATGACTAAAGTCTAGGATGCATACAGAAAAACTGTGAAAGAAGAAATTGGGGAGGTAATTAAGAATCAGATTACAATAGCTTAGTATTTCATGATAAGAAGTATTCTCTGACTAAAGCCTATCTCATTCAATACAGCTCTATATTTTATATATATGTGCTCTTTTTAATCCTTAAAAGATTTATGTCATTCATTCATTCACCAAATGTTCAGGGGAGATATGATATATTTTCTCTAATTGTTGCCTGTATGTAATGTATGTCTCCAATTAGGGGACAAATAAAAACCAAGTTTTTTTTAACTTCTGAAAAATCCTAATGCAACTGTAACGCTGAACAAAATACTCATTTAAATAAATGCTTCTTGAATTAAAATAATAATTTAATTATTATCAAGTTATTTAAAATCATAAACCTGGATTTTCTTGTGGCAGTATTCCCAAATTAGCAAAAGGTAAATAACACATGTAGAAAATTATACTGGTAAGAACTATAACATCTCTCCTTTAGGGGGGTAAAAGAAAACCTCTAGCCACTCAAGAGTTTATTCTCTGCCTTCCATTTCAGGTAAGCTCCCTGAAAGAGAAAGCCATCTGTATCCATAGGATTCTCTCGTCTACCATCCATCTATCTTCCATCCATTTCTTCTCTTCCATCCATCCATTCTTCAATTCACTGCTATCTGTTGTCTTCAACCTAGTCCAGTGCTTTGCCTAAGTAACCAATGATCTCTAAATTCTGCAAAGTTCATTGGATTCTTCTGGTTCCCACTTTTATTAACTAACCCAAGGTATTGATATATAAAACAGGAATTATAACTCTCTTTTTTTTTTAATTTTTTATTGGATTTTAGGTTTTGGGGTACATGAGCAGAGCATATAAGACAGTTGCGTAGGAACACACATGGCAGTGTGCTTTTCTTTCCTTCTCCCCTTCACCCACATTTGGCATTTCTCCCCATGCTATCCCTCCCTACCTCCCCCTCCCACTGGCCCTCCCCTTTTCCCCCCAATAGACCCCATTGTTTAGTACTCCCCTTTCTGTGTCCATGTGTTCTCATTTTTCATCACCCACCTATGAGTGAGAATATGCGGTGTTTCATTTTCTGTTCTTGTGTCAGTTTGCTGAGGATGACGTTCTCCAGATTCATCCATGTCCCTACAAACGACACAAACTCATCATTTCTGATTGCTGCATAATATTCCATGGTGTATATGTGCCACATTTTTCCAATCCAGTCTATTGTCAATGGGCATTTGGGTTGATTCCAGGTCTTTGCTATTGTAAACAGTGCTGCAATGAACATTCGTGTACATGTGTCCTTATAGTAGAACGATTTATAGTCTTTTGGATATATACCCAGTAATGGGATTGCTGGGTCAAATGGAATTTCTATTTCTAAGGCCTTGAGGAATCGCCACACTGTCTTCCACAATGGTTGAACTAATTTACACTCCCACCAAAAGTATAAAAGTGTTCCTTTTTCTCCACATCCTCTCCAGCATCTGTTGTCTCCAGATTTTTTAATGATCGCCATTCTAACTGGCGTGAGATGGTATCTCAATGTGGTTTTGATTTGCATCTCTCTGATGACCAGTGACGATGAGCATTTTTTCATATGATTGTTGGCCTCATATATGTCTTCTTTCGTAAAGTGTCTGTTCATATCCTTTGCCCACTTTTGAATGGGCTTGTTTGTTTTTTTCCTGTAAATCCAGAGATTACTCCTTCTTCATTCTAATCCTGTCATTTTTTAAATTTCAGTGGTTTTTGAAGTACAGATTATTTTGTTTACATTAATAAGTTCTTTATTTTTCCTGCCTCAGGTTTATTTGTACAAATAGCACATTAATAAGTTCTTTAGTGGTGATATCTGAGATTTTGGTGCACCCATTACCCAGGCAGTGTACAGTGTACCCAGTAGGTAGTCTTTATCCATAACCCCTCTCCAAACCTTACCCTCTGGGTCCCCAAAGTCCATTATATTATTCTTATACCTTTACATGCTCATGGCTTAGCTCTCACTTATACGTGGGAAACATACAATATTTGATTTTCCATTCCTGAGTTACTTCACATGGAATAATGGTCTCTGGCCCCACTCAAGTTGCTGCACAATACATTCTTTTGTTCCTTTTTGTGGCTGTGTAGTATTCCATCATGTATATATATCACATTTTCTTTTTCCTCTCATTGGCTATTGGGCACTTAGGTTGGTCCCATATCTTTGCAATTGTGAACTATGCTGCTAAATATATGCATGTGTATATTTTTTTAATATAACGACTTCTTTTCCTTTGGGTAGATACACAGTAGTTGAATAGCTGGACTGAATGGTAGTTCTACTTTTAGCTCTTTAAAGAATCTCCATACTGTTTCCCACAATGGTTGTACTAATTTACATTCCCACCAGCAGTGAAAAAGTGTTCCCTTTTCACTACAGATTTCACAATAGATGTTCCACGCCAACATCTATTGTCTTTTGGCTTTCTAATTATGGTCATTCTTGCTAGAGTCAGGTGGTATCTCATCGTGGTTTTAATTTGTATTTCCCCAATAATTAGTGATGTGCCTTTTTTTCATATGTTTGGTGGTTATTTGTCTATCTTGTCTTGATAAATGTCTATGTATGACCTTTGCCCCACTTTTCATGGGAGCATTTATGTTTTTCTTGCTGATTTTTTGACTTCCTTGTAATTCTGGATACTAGTCCTTTGCCAGATGCATAGTTTGTGAATATTTTCTCACACTCTGTGCATTTTCTGTTTACTCTGCTGATTATTTCTTTTGCTGTGCAGAAACATTTTAGTTTAATTAGGGCCCATTTTATCTTTGTTTTTGTTGCATTTGATTTTGGGGTCTTAGTCATGAATTATTTGCCTAAGCCATTGTCCAAAACAGTTTTTCTGATGTTATCTCCTAGAACTTTTATGGTTTCGGGTCTTAGATTTAAGTCTTTGATTCATCCTGAGTTGACTTTTGTATAAGATGAGAAATAGAGATCTAATTTCATTCTTCTCCATGTGGCTTGCCAGTTTTCCCAGCACCATTTATTGAATAAACTGTCCTTTTGCCAATTTACGTTTTTGTGTGTTTTGTCAAAGATTTGTTAGTTGGCTGTAAATATCTGGCTTTATTTCTGGGTTCTCTATTCTGTTTCATTGGTCTATGTGCCTATCTTTTTCCACTGGTATCTTGTGTTTTTAGTACCTATAGTCGTATAGCATAATTTGAAGTCTTGTAATGCAATGCTTCCAGATTTGTTCTGTTTCTTAGTATTCCTTTGGCTATGCAGGCTCTTTTTTTATTCCATATGAATTTCAGAATTGTTTACCCTAGTTCTCTGAAGAATGATGATGGCATTTTGATGGGAATTGCACTGAATCAGTAGATTGCTTTGGGCAGCATGGTCATTTTCAAAATGTTGATTCTTCTCATCCATGAGCATGGGATGTGTCTCCATTTGTTTGTGTCATCTATTAATCCTGCCACTTTTAATCCTTCTTCTATATTTCTTTCTTAAGTCCTCCTTCCTTCACTTACCATTACATATCCCAGATTAAGTCCTTAATCCCTGTATATTACGTAATTTAATGCAAAATCTAGTTTCTAAATCTCCAGTTGAGATCCTTCTCCATTTTCTGACTGCCTTCAAGATATTTATGTCTGTATAATAGATGCTAAAAATAATCTGATTCTTCAGTACTATACACACCTACATACCGATACACCCACATACATACACCCAAAATGTCACATGCTTCTAATATTCTCCCTATCCAAATCTCCACATCGTTATTCACCTAGTATTCTAAGCAAAAAATCCAAGAGTCATCATCAATACTTCTTTCATTCTCCTACATAAAATTAACCACTAGATAAAATTAATGCTTGACCACATAATTGAAAGTAAATCACTCCTCAGCAAATGCAAAACAAGTGAAATCATAACAAACAGTCTCTCAGACCAGAGTGCAATCAAGTTAGAACTCAGAATTCAGAAACTAACTCAGAATCACACAGCTTCATGGAAACTGAACAACTGGCTCTTGAACGTTGACTGGATAAACAATGAAATGAAGGCAAAAATAAAGAAGTTCTTTGAAACCAACGAGAAGAAAGACACAACATACCAGAATCTCTGGGAAACATTTAAAGCAGTCTCTAGAGGAAAATATATAGCAATAAGTGCCCACATGAGAAAAGTGGAGAGATCCAAAATTGACACCCTATCGTCAAATTTGAAAGAGCTAGAGGAGCAAGATCAAAAATACTCAAAACCTAGCAGAAGACAAGAAATAACTAAGATCAGAGCAGAACTGAAGGAGACAGAGACATGAAAAATCCTTTCGAAAAGATCAACAAAATAGACAACTAGCCATATTAATAAAAAAGGAAAGAGAGAATAACCAAATAGATGCAATAAAAAAATGATAAAGTGGAAATCACCACAGATCCCACAGAAATTCAAACCATCATCAGAGAATATTAAAAACAACTCTATGCACATAAACTAGTAAACCTGGAAGAAATGGATAAACTCCTGGACACTTGTGCCCTCCCAAGCCAAAACCAGACAGAAGTTAAAACTATGAATAGACCAATAACAAGGGCTGAAGTTGAGGCAGCAATTAAGAGCCTACCACACAAAAAAAGCCCAGGTCCAGATGGGTTCACAGCCAAATTCTACCAGACACACAAAGAGGAACTGTTACCATTCCTTCTGAAACTATTCCAAATAATCCAAAAAGAGGGAATCTTTCCCAAATCATTTTATGAGACAAACATCATTTTATGAGACCAAAACCCGGCAAAGACTCAACAAGAAAAGAAAACTTCAGGCCAATATCCATGATGAACATAGATGCAAAAATCTTCAATAAAATACTGACAAGCCAATTGCAACAACACATCAGAAAGCTTATCCACCATGATCAAGTAGGATTCATCCCAGGGATGCAAGGCTGGTTCAACATACGCAAGTCTATAAACATAATTCACCACATAAACAGAACCAAAAACAAAAACCACATGATTATCTCAATTGACGCAGAGAAGGCATTTGACAAAATTCAACAGCCCTTTATGCTAAAAACCCTCAATAAACTCAGTATTGATGGAACGTATCTCAAAATAATAAAAGCTATTTACAACAAACCAACAGCCAATATCATACTGAATGGGCAAAAACTAGAAGCATTCCCTTTGAAATCTGGCACTAGACAAGGATGCCCTCTCTCACCACTCCTATTCAATACAGTACTGGAAGTTCTAGCCAGAGCAATCAGGCAAGAAAAAGAAATAAAGGGTATTCAAATAGGAAAGGAGGAAGCCAAATTGTCTCTATTTGCAGATGACATGACAGTATATCTAGAAGACCCCATCGTCTCAGCCCAAAAACTCCTGAAACTGATAAGCAATTCAGCAAAGTCTCAGGATACAAAATCAATGTGCATAAAATAGCAAGCATTGTTATACACCAATAATAGACTTAGAGAGAGCCAAATCAAGAACGAACTACCATTCACAATTGCTACAAAGTGAATAAAATATCTAGGAATACAACTAACAAGGAATGTAAAGGACCTCTTCAAGGAGAACTACAAACCACTGCTCAACAAAAGAAGAGAGGACACAAACAGATGGAGAAACATTCCATGTTCGTGGTTAGGAAAAATCAATTTCACAAAAATGGACATATTGTCCAAAGTAATCTACAGATTCAATGCTATCCCCATCAAGCTACCAAGACCTTCTTCACAGAACTGGAGAAAAACCACCTTAAACTTCATATGGAACCAAAAGAGAGCCTGAATAGACAAGTCAATTTTAAGTAAAAAGAACACAGCGGGAGGCATCACACTACTGGACTTCAAACTATACTACAAGGCTACAGTAATCAAAACAGCATGGTACTGGTTGCAAAACAGAGATATAGACCAATGGAACAGAACAGAAGCATCAGAGGCAACACAACATATCTACAACCATCTGATCTTTGACAAACCTGACAAAAACAAGGAATGGGGAAAGGATTCCCTGTTTAATAATTGGTGTTGGGAAAACTGGCTAGCCATGTGAAGAAAGCAGAAACTAGACTGCTTACACTAAAATTAACTCCAGAAGGATTAAAGACTTAAACATAAGACCTAACACCATAAAAACCGTAGAAGAAAATATAGGCAAAACCATTCAGGACATAGGAGTAGGCAAGGACTTCATGACCTAAACACCAAAAGCATTGGCAACAAAAGCCAAAATAGACAAGTGGGACCTAGTCAAACTCCATAGCTTCTGCACAGCAAAAGAAACAGTAATTAGAGTGAATCAGCAACCAACGGAATGGGAAAAAATTTTTGCAGTTTACCCATCTGACAAACGGCTGATATCCAGAATTACAAAGAACTCAAACAGATTTACAGGAAAAAAAACAAACAAGCCCATTCAAAAATGGGCAGAGGATATGAACAGACACTTTACAAAAGAAGACATACATGAGGCCAACAAACATATGAAAAAAATGCTCATCATCACTGGTCATCAGAGAAATGCAAATCAAAACTACATTGAGATACCATATCACGCCAGTTAGAATGGCGATCATTAAAAAATCTGGAGACGACAGATGCTGGAGAGGATGTGGAGAAATAGGAACACTTTTACACTGCTGGTGGGAGTGTAAATTAGTTCAACCATTGTGGAAGACAGTGTGGCAATTCCGCAAGGACCTAGAAATAGAAATTCCATTTGACCCAGCAATCCCATTACTCGGTATATATCCAAAGGAATATAAATCATTCTACTATAAGGACACATGCACACGAATGTTCATTGCAGCACTGTTTACAATAGCAAAGACCTGGGATTAACCCAAATGCCCATCAATGATAGACTGGACAGGGAAAATGTGGCAGATATACACCATGGGATATTATGCAGCAATCAAAAATGATGAGTTTGTGTCCTTTGCAGGGACATGGACGAACCTGGAGAACATCATTCTCAGCAAACTGACAGAAGAACGGAAAATGAAATACCACATGTTCTCACTCATAGGCGGGTGATGAACAATGAGAACACATGGACACAGGGAGGGGAGCACCACACACTGTGGTCTATTGGGGGAATAGGGGAGGAATAGCAGGGGGGGAGTTGGAGAGAGATAGCATGGGGAGAAATACCAGTTATGGGTGAAGGGGAGGAAGGCAACAAATCACACTGCCACGTGTGTATTCATGCAACTATCTTGCATGTTCCTCACATGTACCCCAAAACCTAAAATGCAATAAAAAAATAAATAAAAGGTGAATTACTTAAATAAAAAAAAATTAATGCTGACACCTAAGTATTTGCCACTTTCCCCTCATTTTCAGTCTCATTTAACTATGTTAATACAGGCATTCACTATGGGAACCACTATGCATTACCTCATTATTTCCTTCTCTCTCCCTACTCCCGCATCCCATCCATTTGCCTCAAAATTGCCTGTTCCAACTTTCTGAGATTACAAATCTGTTCATGAATCACCTACTTAAAATGTTTACTGGCCCATAATCTTCTATAGATAAAAATACAAACTGCCTTCTCACACCTTCATGGCTTTACAAATCTTCATTACCTGGAATGTTGTACTCCATCTGACAAACAGCTACTTGTCCTTCAAAATATAACTCAAAGATACGTTAGAATCTTTTCCTGATTTCCATCATTCCCCAAGCAGAATCAATGCATTTCTCCTTTTAAGTCTCATTTCACTTTCTTATTTGGATCACATTGTATAATTGATTAGATATTTGTATCTTCCACTAAGGAATGTGACTCCCTGATTCAAGAAGCTTTGCCCTATTCATCATCTTTCTATCCATAGCATATGAGTTTTCAATTAATTGTTCATTAAATGAGTAATAATAATAAATATCATTTACTGAATATTAACAAATGTCAGACACTGTGTTAAGCACTGTGTGTATATACATATATATTCGGATGGCAATGGATTCTCACAATAACCTTTTTGTAGATTATTATCAATATTTTAGAGATTTAAAAGAAAGAATATTAAGGCTTAGAATAGCAAAATATAACACACCTACTATGTGATAGAGCAAGAAATTAAACACAGAGTGATTCCAAAGTCTGAATTCTTTACCACTAAACCATTAATAAATACAAAATATTTCATTTATTTTATACAGATCTTAACATTTTACCATGAATATGACTTTAGTAGATAAAACTCACTCATTGTAATACACACTATTTTACAATAAGACTTAAATACATCAGGTGCTCTCCCAAAAGATACTAAATCATTGTTTAAGCAATAACTAAATACTTTCAATCTCTTCCTCCTCTCTCACATACAATTTTGCCCATTTATCTTTTAGTAATTCAATCCTTTTTTCCATCTTTATTGATACTTTTTTCACTTCTTTAAAACCATAATTTAAAAATGAAAAACATTCATTAGAAAACAGGAAAAGTGACAATCATAATTTACGATACAGTAACTGTAACATGAACAACTAATTTAGGTTTGGAGGGAAAAGCACATTTAATTGTGTGTGGGTCTTCTTAGGTCTCTATTTATCCTCAAAACCAAGGCCACTAGCACATATTACTAAGCATAATAAATTGCCAAGTGCCTGTTATAAAGCCAAGTAATCATATAATTTAATAAATATTAAAGACTAGCAATGATAAGGAAGAAGGTAAAAATGTTTACATCAGAAATGATGGAATAATCCACCCATTGAATAAAACAAAAAAAACACAAATAGTTTTAAATTCTTTATGCCTCTCTTTTCCTTATTCTTAACCTGTTTAGCATAATTTTACTTATTTGAAACTAAAACTTTCTATTTAAGATCTATAATATTAGTAAATTATTTTTATGTAATCTCATACTAATCCAGAGAATAACCTAGTTTTTAAATAACAATTTTTAATTTAACTTTTAAAAGTTTAATAATTTTGATAAATGTATATAGATGAATAGAAATAACTTAGTTCACAACCAGAATTTAAATGACAGTTTTGAATAGTTTTAAGGTATTTTCATTTGGGAAAACTGCCAAAAGAACTAAAATTTCCAATTTAGGGTTTGCTCGAATGAACTTCAAGGCAAATTTTCATATCTTGCCACATAATTTTAGGCATTTGTTTTAATGAATATGAAAAATGAATGACTAAATGAATAATTAAGGTGTTATGTCAATAAATATCCAAAGTATTGGCGCCACCTAGTGAAACCGTACCAGTTATTTGAACTAATATGAAGCTAATACAGGAACTATATAATATTTTGTATTACCAAATTAAAGAACTTCAATAGAAACAATTACTAAATGTTTTTGCATAGTAAAGATTTCTCTTAAAGACTTTATTAATATTAAGAAACTAAAATAAAAATTTCATTGCCAAAGGCAAGACATATTCCAGAGTGAACCATTCAGACTGCATAAAAGTTAACATTTGTGTTTTTTAACAAGAATTCTCAGTAAATTACAGTGCCATCAGTATTCAAAAGACATATTAAAACAACTCTACCTGCAACTATTTATTGTAATTTAAGTATTTGTCACATTCCTTATGTTATATTATGATATATATTCCGTTCTTCTCAATAATTGAACACCTACCTCCCTCACCCTCTGAAAAGGACCTCATTGATTACATCACCAAAACAACATAGGTTATCTAAATACAATTATTGCATCTCCTATATGCTTCAATATTTGTCTTTCAGGGATCTGCAAACTATGGCCAATAACCCACATCCAGCTACTGTCTGCTTTTGTATATGAAAGCCTTACTGGAATACTATTCATCTACATATTGCCTATGGTTCCTTTTGTGCTACAACAACAGTTGAGTAGTTGTGGAAGACATTATATAACCCACAAATTCTAAACATTTAATATCTACCCCTTTACAGAAAAAGCTTTCTAATCCATGATCTATTTCATCATCCATTCTTTTTTCCTTTTAATAAGAAAAGAGGTATGTCTGTTCTTCTTTAATATAAGCTAGCTCTTTTTGCCTTGGATCCCTTTGATCATCTGCTCCTGAACAGTACAATATTAATTATCTCATCTATACATTTCTGTAGCTCCTCTATTCCCACTGGATCCTTCAGTCTCCTCTTAATCAACCATCTGATTTTTCTTCTTCCCTTTGCCATCAAAGTTCTGGTGGTAGAAGGCAGTAGAAACTTTGAATATCATAATATATATATCATTACTATATAATATATAACATTAATATTAATACAATAGGTAACCATATAACATAATGTATATTAATATGTAATATATTAACATGTAATATGATATATAACAAATAATTATAATTATATATATTATATATTCAATGTTTCTATTGCCTGGCCCCATTTCCCTTATTCCATGGAATCTTAACTTTCATCTGCTACCAAAACTGTTCTTTCAATGTTCACAATAATTAAAATAATTACTTTCTCAATATCTTTTATTAATTAAATATAAAGCCTTGTTTTGTCCTGCATTCTTCTCCATTATCTCTTCTTTTAAAAAGTTATTGCAATTTCATTATCTTTTATATAACATGTTTGTTATAAAACATTAGAAAATTCAACTAAGCAGAAAAGATTAATTAAAGTCACCCATAATTTCACTACTTTGAGTTAAACAATATAAATATTTGGATGGCATTAGGAGAAATACCTAACGTTGATGATGGGGGAATGGATGCAGCAAACCACCAGGTATGTGTATGCCTATGCAACAAACCTGCACGTTTTGTACATGTACCCCAGAACTTAAAGTATAATAAAAAATATTTTACTATGACTAAATGTACATGTATTTATTAATAGTAATAAAAATCATATTATGCATTTGCTTTTTTATTTACTAATTTATCATGACCATCTTTCTATAAAAATATTTCTATAACCTTTCCTTTCTGAATCTCTATCCTTGTATCTAAATTCCCTGACTCACTTCCTACTTCACTAATTATCTCTCCTTTAGCTTTTCTGTCATGCCTCACTCCCAAAATCTGTCTTCTTTCAGGATCTGTTCTTAATTTTCTTCTCATCTCTGTATTCTCTTCTATAGCCACCTCGTTGCTTCAATTATCACCTTCATAGCGGCCAAATCAGTATCTCTACCTATAATTTGTATTACAAATTCTATTTTCAAATTTCTTCTATCTGTTGGTAGTTTTTCTCCAAATTCAATTGTCTAAAGCTGAACTCATTATCTGCTCATCATAATGAGTAGCTTCTGTGATTACCACCTCTGCTAGTGACACAGTCATCTAAATGCACATTTTTTTAATTTTTATTATACTTTAAGTTCTGGGGTACATGTGCAGAACATGCAGGTTTGTTACATAAGTATACATGTGCCATGGTGGCTTGCTGCATCCTTCCCCCATCATCTACATTAGGTATTTATCCTAATGTTATCTCTCTCTAATTTCCCATCCCATGTTATCCCACCCCTAACCCCCCACCCCACTCCCCAAAAGGTCCTGGTGTGTGACATTTCCCTCCCTGTGTCCCTGTGTTCTCACTGTTCAACACCCACTTATGTGTGAGAACATGTGGTGTTTGGTTTTCTGTTCCTGTGTCAGTCTGCTGAGAATGACGGTTTCTAGCTTCACCCATGTCCCGGCAAAGGACAAGAACTCATCCATTTTTATGGCTGCATAGTATTCCATGGTGTATATGTGCCACATTTTCTTTATCCATATATCATTGATGGGCATCTGGGTTGGTTCCAAGTCTGTGATATTGTAAACAGTGCCACAATAAATATACATGTGCATGTGTCTTTATAATAGAATGATTTATAATACTTTGGGTATATACCCAGTAATGGAATTGCTGGGACAAATGGTATTTCTATTTCTAGATCCTTGAGGAATCATCACATTGTCTTCCACAATGGTTGAACTAATTTACACTACCACCAACAGTGTAAAAGCATTCCTATTTCTCCACATCCTCTCCAGCATCCCAAATTCACTTTTAAGTCATCCCTGCCTTTTCCTACTTGCTTGCCTATACACACACATATGCACACATGCATACTCAGTGTCAGCACTTAGTTGTGTATGTAACAAAATAATGGAATATTTCATGGTTCCATTTTAAAATAATCATGGGAAACTACAATTTAGCATTATACAAGCCAAAAAATTTGGAATTTAGAGAATGAAGAAGGGTCCATCCTCCTTCATCGGCTGAAAACTTAAATGAAAATGTTTTACACCTTAGGAACAAATAACTGCTATGATGATAAAGCACTAAGAAAATGCTACATATAATAAAAACCCCTATATTTCAACCAGTTCATTCAATTTAATTTCTTATTCTTTTTACTACTTATAATAAGGTAAAGAAATAAAAAGTGATTCTTTTTATTTCTCTAGTTTTAAGATACTGTGATAGAAAAAGTCATTGCACAAATCTTCAATTTTAAGCCAAGCATTTATTAGTTTAATATTATATAAAATATGCAAAACTAATACTACTTTCACATTTCTGCTTTAATTATAAATTCTCTATGATACTTAAAATTCTTATTTTATCACACTTGTTTTCACAGAGCTGATTTTCAAAAGAAAGAGTCACATTACATTTAATAACAGATGAACAAGCTCTGGGCAAACTCACATTTTTTAATTATTTATTTCAAAGCACATATGTAATTAGAGGTAAATTGGCCTTACATATAGTCAAATTTAAACTGTGTTTTAGATCTCACTAGAAGGAAACATACCAAGAAGCAATCAAATCTTCAGCTCTTTAGAACAGTCACATCTTTTTCAACCTACTCCCCTAACACCCCAAGATATCTAGCATTACTATTGTTAAAGAAAACTAAATATGGCCTGAGAAGGACTCTGTACTTCCATACCTGTGTCCTTGTGAATGAATTGCAACCTAATTTAATAGGTAAACAAGACTGAATACCTAACTTTGTAGTATGCACCTGTAACAATAGCTGAGTCTTGGCCAATTCCAGCAGCCATACTTCAACCACTCATACTTGGCTGAGTGTTCA